>NW_024400360.1:0-35053 GCF_905171765.1 Bufo bufo
GGTGCCCTATCCATTCTCACGAACCTATGAATTTCAGGCAGCACCCCCTTCCAAACCATACCCCGCCTCCCAATCCACCTTACCACTGCAGACTCCCTGTCAAATCCTAGCTGTTGACCCTCCGGCCGAACCGCTGCCCGGACAGCCCCCCAGAAGACATAAGAATGCCCCAAAATCCACACCAGAGCGGGCGCCGCATCTGCAACGAGAGAAACAAAAGAACAATACCGCAGCTTTGCACCAACACAACAAATCTAAACACCAACCCCCCCCCCCCCCTTTTCTCTATAGGCAATCCAAACAAACATAAGACTTAAACCTTGCCGACTCCCAACGACCAATCCTCTTAATAACATCGTCACCAAGCCCCCATCTAGCCGCTTCTGTCGCTGCCCCAATCCTAAAGGAGTGGCTAGAATACCCCACCTTATCCACCCCCACCCGGCTCAAACACCTTGAAAAAATAGCAGAAAACTGGAAGCGAGACAAAAAGGTGCCATCCGCATGAACCAACAACGGGGACCCTTCCCCTCCACCTATCCCATAATCCCGCAAACATTGAACCGGGCACATATCACAACCCTCCACCCGGAAAAGCACCACCTTCCGCCCTCTACCCAACGTATCCGTCTTCGACTGCCGGATAACAAACTCCACCCTATCTTCAAACAACTCAACATCCCTCCTCAAAAGTCCCCCTACCCGACTCACCGACGGACACACCAACTCCCCCACACGCATTGCCCCAAAAAACGCCAGCGAGAAAGCCAACCGAAACAACCGCGTTTCCCCTTCCGACCGACAAACCGTCCGCAACTGTCCCTCCAACTTAAGCAACAACCCAAACGAGACTGGCCTCCTCCCATCCACCCCAGCACCCATCCTCCTCCACCCTTTCAATGCCTGCACCACCAAAAAGGACTTCGTAACATCCACCATCCGCCGAGCCTTAAAACCAAAAGCCAACCCAGCCATGTAACTGTTAACCTTGCTAACCGACCAACCCTGCTCCCTACCATGACCCAAAAACATTAACAAAGCCAACTCCGGCTCCTCCAGCCCCTCTCCCAAAACGGCACACCAATCCTCCCAGGCCCTCCAAGCCCTCATATATACGTATCCCACGTACCCGGAGCCAATGACGCCCGAATAAGCCCCATCAATGCTCCTCCAACAGCTCCCACAGGCAAGCCGGACACTCCAAACCAACCGCATCCGCCTCCGGAGCCAACTGCCGAAAACGATTCCACTGCGAACGAGAAAGGGCATCAGCAATACAATTGTCCACCCCTGGCACATGGACCGCTACAACCCAAACATTAAGCGACAAGCACTCTAACACTAACCGCTGCAGCAGCCGCACCACCAATGGCGACGCCGCCGACAGACCATTTATCGCTTGAACTACGCCCATATTGTCGCAGTGAAAATGAACCTTCCTGTCCCGGAACCGCTCTCCCCACAACGCAATTGCCAGCACAATAGGAAACAACTCCAACAAAGCTAAATTCCTCACCCAGCCCCGTTCCACAAAACGCCCCAAAACCTGAACCCCCCCGCCGCATCAGTGAATAACTCAAAATCAAAAGCCTCAACCACTCCACCGTTGTACTGGTCCAGGAAAGAACTCCAAACCTGTAAGTCCGCCCGCAGCTCCCTCCCTAACCGAATATAATGATGCGGAACCACCACCCCCCTGGTCGCCTGCGCCAACCGCCTACAGAACACTCGCCCCATGGGCATTATCCAAGCGAAATTAAGCTTCCCCAACAGCGACTGAAGCTCCCTCAACTGCAACTTTTTCGCCCGAATCGCCCTAGCCACCAAACCTTTCAGATCTTCCAGCTTATCACCAGGCAACTGGCACTCCATCCTCACCGAATCAATCACTATGCCAAGGAAACTCAATTCCGTTACCGGCCCCACCGTCTTGCCCTCCGCCAGCGGGACCCCAAACTTCCCAAAAATGGAGCTCAACGTCTCCAACAACAACGCGCAAACTGGCGACCCCGGGGGACCAATACACAAAAAATCGTCCAGGTAATGAATCAGCGATTCACAACCTGACGAGTCCACAACCGCCCACTCCAAAAACGAGCTGAAAGTTTTGAAGTAGGCGCACGACAGCGAACACCCCATGGGTAAACAACGATCCACAAAGAACCCCCCATCCCAAAAACACCCCAACAAATGCTGACAATCCGGATGAACCGGCAACAACCTAAACGCCGCCTCAATGTTCGTCTTTGCCATTAATGCCCCCGGCCCAAAACTCCTCACCCAACTCACCACAGCGTCGAACGATGTATATACTACAGAACAAACCGCCGGGTCAATACCATCATTGACCGAGGAGCCCCTCGGGAACGACAGATGATGGATCAAGCGAAACTTATTTGCCTCCTTCTTAGGTACAACCCCCAACGGTGACACCCGCAAATTGCAAACAGGTGGCTCCAAAAACGGACCCGCCATCCGCCCAAGCATCACCTCCTTCCCCAACTTCTCCCCCACCACCTCAGGATGCTCCCTAGCAGACCGCAAATTCTTCCTGAGCAACACCGCCTCCCCCGGCACGAACGGATATGGAAACCCTTCCGCAAAACCCAAAACTAACAAACACAGTCCCCTCGCTGAGGCAACCGCTGTATTGCCCGTCCCCCCACTACTACCTTCCCCATGAAAGGGCTGCCCCGAACGCACTGGGGCCGTAACCTTTAACCACAAGGCAATATCCTTATGGTCCCACCGCATCTCAGGGCGAACTGCCTTCCGCTGCCTGAACTGCTCATCGTAACGCAACCACGCCACCCACCCCATACACCCGATACGCTTCACCGATTGCGTCCAAATAACAAAACAACCCCGAACAAGCCTCCGGCATCTTCTCCCCAATCACACTCGCCAATATCGCGAACACCTGCAACCAGTTCGCGAACGTCCGCGGTATTAACCTATAACGGCGCTTCTCCTCCTCCTCCCGCTTACCATCCTCCCTTCTCACCCTATCCAAATTGAAGCGCTCCAAAGGAAGCAGGGAAAATATCTCCACATATTCCCCCTTCCAAATCCTCTCCCTCACCTCCGACTTCAAATGCGCCCCCAAAGGGCCCTCAAAGCAAACATAAACCTCCCCCTTCGCCTTATCATCAACCCGAACAGAATCCTCCTCCCCTTCCGCTCCCGCCTGCGTCTGCACTGACACCCCCACACCCGGAAACCCCCGTTGCTGCTCCCCCGATGACACTGCACTCGCAGCCAACCCGTGCACGCCCCAGGCCTGTAACGGCGTCCCCCCACTCAACCCCCAACTAGCAACCAACCCTGCCAAACCCCCCAACAATTGCCCCAGGCCCTTACTCAACTCTAACTGGGAGACACCCCCCACCCCAGCCCCCACACCCTGCACTACCTGCGCAAGTGGTCCCCATGCAATCTCACCTGGCTGCCTGGGCGCTGTGTTCCCATCAGCCGCAAGTCCTGACTCCTGAAGATCTCTCCTCTGCGTCACGCCGTCGCCGTCCCCTGGACCCGCTGGGACCAGGGACGTCCTCTCCAGGATAGACCATGAAGCTGGAACCCTCATCTTCACCTTGCCTCCTGGCAAGGCAGGAACGTGCGGTGCAGCAGGACCCCTCCACGGCCCGGACCTCCGGACATCTCCTGGGACTGGCCGACTCTTGTCCCCTGGCCCCACGCAGACCAGGGATGCCGGGGTTAACGGTCGCTTCTGAACTGCTCCTGGGGGCGGAGCCTCTTGCACTGCTTGCCTCCTGGGGCCTGCTGCCACCGACGGATCCACCTGCAGCAGCCCCGCGCTGTACGCCTGACCTCCCACGCCGAGAGGCCACCTCTGTGCCTGGAGTTACAGAGGCGCCCGCAGTACCCGGTCCCGCTCCCACGACGTCGCCGCTTGCAGGAGTAGATGGCCGGGCCCGGCAACCCACCAGGCTCAGCCTACATTGAGGATTCCTCCCACGTCGGGGCCTGGAGGAAGCTGGTGTCGGCGGCACCCGACGTGGAGGGTCCCGCGAGGGGCTCCTAATACGGCGCTGAGCCCGAGGGGGGGAAGCCGATGGTGAAAGGCGCGCCGGCGGCCTGGCCCGCCGCGGCCGTAAAACAGGTGGGTGAGGCAGAACGGACACCTCACCCGGCCCCCTCAGCAGCAGCTGAATCTGCTCTTGAGCCCACGCTGGGCCCCTCACCTCCGCCGCTACCCGCAATTCCCCGATCATGGCCTCCAGTTGCTGCATCCTTCTAGTAAGCTAGCTCTCAGCTTTTTCTCTTTCCCAAAATGGCCCCTGCCTTCCTCTTCCCTGCCTATTTAACCCCTTAACTCCACCCCCTCACTCAACCTAACCTATCCTAACCTTTCTCCCTACCATAGCCCCCTCCCTCTCCCCTAGCCCAACCACTCCCCCCCCCCAGCTCACTAAACCAAACCTCTATCATGGGGGCCTCCCCTAAAGGGGGCTCTGCCCCCCCTCAGTCCTGCCATTGCTTTTCTGACAGTCCAATACAACCGTTAAATACTGCTGTTATATTGTGGTTTGAAAAAAACACCCTTTTTGTGCTAGATAGTACATTTGCAGCCTGCGCTGCATTTCTGACAGTCCAATACAACCGTTTAATTACTGCTGTTAGGCTACATGCAAAAAACGGAAGCCGTCGTGTGCCTTCCGCAATTTACGGAATGGAACGGGCAGCCATTGTTATAACTGCCTATTCTTGTCCGTTTTGCGGACAAGAATAGGACATTTTATATTTTTTTTGCGGAACGGAGCAACGGATGCGGACAGCACACGGAGTGCTGTCCGCATCTTTTGCGGCCCCATTGAAGTGAATGGGTCCGCATCCGAGCCTCCAAAACGCCGGCTCGGATGCGGACCCAAACAACGGCCGTGTGCATGAGGCCTTATAATGTGGTTTGAAAAAAACACCCTTTTTGTGCTAGATTGTACATTTGCGGCCTGCGCTGCATTTCTGACAGTCCAATAAAACAGTTAAATACTGCTGTTACATTGTCGTTTGAAAAAAACTCACTTTTTGGCCATAAAGTACCTTTGCGGCCTGCACTGCAAATCTGATAGTGAAATACAATCAGTGAATACAACTTGGACATTGTGGGTGAGAAAAATAGTACCTTTGCGGCCTGTGCTACATATCTGACAGCCAGGCAAATAAATACAGTAAATCCATCTGTAGGATTGTGGGGTGACATTTCCACGGTTATCAGGCCAGTCATTCACAAGTGGCTCGGAGGGTGGGTTCCTGCACCAACATAAGTCAGGTACACAATTGTCCAGCCAGGGCACTTGTGCAATACATCATTTTTACACCCCGGACACAGAAAAATAATTTATCTGTCTGTTCATTCTGTGGTTGACCTTCCTACAGCAATTTTTTGGTGGGCGCAATGCAACATCTAAAATAAATATTAACAATATAATACTTAATCCGTCTGTTAGTTAGGTGGGCGACAAACCAATTTTTGTGTGATGTACACCTGCACCTGCATATGTGCCAGGGACAATAATATAGTTAATCCGTCTGTGAGTTCAGGGGTTGACATATTTGCATTGTTGGCTGTTTTATACCCCTGCTCTACATAGCAGACAGGAAAATAATTTTAAAAAATTTGTCTGTTACATTGTTGGGTGACATTAACCCTTTTTTGGCTGTTTTATACCCCTGCTCTACATAGCAGACAGGGAAATAATAAAAAAAAAATTGTCTGTTACATTGGTTGGTGACATTAACCCATTTTTGCCGTTTAGAAACCCCTGCTCTGCATAGGTGACAGGGATTTAAATTTCTAAAATTCATTGCAAGAACGAATCAGTCTCTCCGCTTGTCATGCGGACAGACGGATCCGTCTTGTATCTTTTTACACATTTTTACCGGTGTGCGCATGCGCAGACTGGAAGGACGGATCCGGCATTCCGGTATTTTGAATGCCGGATCCGGCACTAATACATTCCTAATGCAGTTTTTTTGTTGTTTTTTTTTAGAGCCCATTCATTTCTATGGGATCACTGCTACTCTGCTATCCTGGCCCCGACCAGTGTCACCATCCAGCCGTACACTAGAGGGGTTGTCTTATTCAGGTAGGAGCCGCTGCAGCTCTTACAACCCCTGGCGAGTAGCTGATTTTGCTGGGGGTTGCCAGTCATACCCTCTGCAACAGTTGGAATAACATTCCTTTAATGGAAACTTAGTATTATGAAGCGGCCGTGTATGTCTGTCCATGTAATATTTGGGTGGCTCAGGTTCATCAGAGTGGAAGCTGCTTTTAGCATATCAGTAAAAAAAAAGAACAGACTGCAAACTGGGTCTTTACTGGTAACAGTACAGACTGGTAATCTCAGTGAAAGAGAATCCACCATATAATTTATATCAAGCACGATATTACAGTAAATGTGCCCACTGTATAATATTTATCACACAGGTATTAATGGTTAATAGTGTAGTAATGGGCTAGATGAAAGGTCAGAAGTCACAGAGGGGAGATATACATAGTGATGTCATAGTAGTGTATGAAAGGTCAGAAGTCACAGAGGGGTGACATAGCGGCTATTATGACATCACCGAGTTCTAGACAAAAAGTGGCTGCTCAGGAGACATAGGTGTGATTGTGAAGAGAGAAGAAGGCGCACACATCACTCCCCTGCGACTACAGTTTCCTTACTGAAAAATGAGGATTTTACTGCTGCTATTTATTTGGACATATGTATCCTGCCGTCCACTACCTCCATTTGAACTACCTTCAGGAATGGAGAATAATCTGGAGGAGTCACCCAGTAAGTGTCCTCCATGTGTATAGTATGGCGTTTATAAGAGGAGAGTAATACATGCATTGTCATCCGGTTTTTATGTTCAGTGTGACTAAGACTAGGACTACCTCTAGGGGGATTTATTAAAGGCTGTTCTCCAGTTTTCCAGCATACAAAAGTCTTAGGCTGAGTTCACACGGGCGTTGCGGGAAAATGTGCGGGTGCGTTGCGGGAACACATGCGATTTTTCCGCGCGAGTGCAAAACATTGTAATGCGTTTTGCACTCGCGTGAGAAAAATCGCGCATGTTTGGTACCCAAACCCGAACTTCTTCACCGGTAACTTGGGATCGGTGTTCTGTAGAATGTATTATTTTCCCTTATAACATTGTTATAAGGGAAAATAATAGCATTCTGAATACAGAATGCATAGTAAAATAGGGCTGGAGGGGTTAAAAAAATAAAAAATAATTTAACTCACCTTAGTCCAAATGTATTATGAGGCCTTCACTTAAAATTTAGCACATATTACTCCAGCACATTCCTTATTAAGAACAGCATAGGAACTGACAGTCTTCATAAATATCCCCCAGATTTCTTCTCTCACACTACAAAATAAAAAATTAGTAAAATCGGTTAGGTGATAAGCTGTAAGTCACCGAGAAGTGATTTAATAACTGTTATGACCTCACCGGGTTCTAGACAAATGTTCAGGAGATGTAGAGGTGATTGTGAGGGAAGGTGAAGGAGAACGCGTCGCTCACCTGCGATTAGAGTTTTCTTTCTAAAATAATAGGAGTTTTGTTGATTTTAATTTGCACATCATATAGAGCGGAGATCACTCAGAAATCCCTCATTATGCTGTCAGTTTCTACGCTGCTCGTGAAAAATGAAGGTTGGTTTGGGCAGCAAAGGTGGTTCTTCTTTAAGACAATTTCATAAATGTGTCCTAATCTGCATCCCTAGTTATATGACTTATTGTTACTGTTATTCTTAGGAACAATGTGGATGCTAGACACCGAGATGAGTACTGAGCTGCTCCCGGACATGGAATTCGGAGTGATCGCGGCTATTCCAATCTTCATCCTCCTCGTGTTCCTCGTAGTATTTGCCATCATCATCTACTGCACGTATGTAATATTTCACTTTACCTATAACACTATGACATTACAAATCCACTCCTTAGATCTAAGTCATTATTACAGATGTTGTGACAAATCTTACAATCTTAGATAAATCACACAATGTCGCCTTCCTAGCCGCACATTTGGACATCACACACTGCATATATGTATACTATAATAATGTCTTTGTGTTTATTACAGGTTTTGCCGCAAAAAGACAGAGACCTGAAAACATCACAGCCCTGCTCAGGCTACAGTCATCATTTATAATGTGACACGTCAGATTTGCAAAATTCGGCCTGGGATTTAAAGGATATCTGTCACATTATTATTGTTTTTCAATATTGGATTTTGGTGATTAATATCACCTTGCTTGCCATGTTTTAACTTTTGGCTCTTTAGTAAATAACTCCTAAAAACCACATTTATGTCCCAAGTATATGCTATTCTTACCTAAGATTAAAATCAGGTTGCTATGACTCATCCGTCTTACAATTGTGCTCAGATGGAAGACGAAGGACGCACAAGGAGGCCGTCCTCCTGCCTGCGTGCGCGTTCATGTTGCTGGCCAGAACTGACAGCGAAGCAGTCAGCTGCTGCTGGCTTGTTGCTCCGCCTCCTCTCTTGTCTTGAGGAGGGCATGTAGTACGCTCATGTGAACGGCGGCTTCACCCTCAGGGCTCCAGATGGCGATCAAAATGGTCGCAATGCGACTTAGAATTTACAAATGGTGACAAGACTTTTTAGCCTTGTCGCCATTTGCGACTAGATCCGCCGGTGCAGCTCTGCAGTTGAATACAGCGGCGGGCACGGGAGATGATAGTTCTCTGCCCCGCCGCCGATGTTCTTCTCAGCAGGGCAGTGGAGAAGGAGTCTCTCCCTCCCCCCGTGCTGCTGCCGCCGCCAATAAGAGGAGCTGCAGTGGAGTATGTCATAAACGTACCTGTACGCAGACGGATACCGCACGTAGAAAGGGGTGGTTAACTTCCGGTTAACCCTTTTATAGATTCAGTTTGGTATACTGCCACCACGTGTTTTAACGGCACACGAACAGACTACCGGTCACTCACCCTCACGCAGAGCAGGAAATGAACCAGCTCCCGCTTGCATAGGTGACAGGGACCGAAATTTCAAAAAATCGTCTGTTCCATTGGTGGGTGACATTAACCCATTTTTGCCATTGAAAAACCCCTGCTCTGCATAGGTGACAGGGAACTAAATTTTGTAAAAACGTCTGTTACTTCGGTGGGTGACCGCAATAAATGAGGAGAGCGTCAAATAAGGGATGTGCCCCGGTCGTGGTGCTGCTGGTGGAGCTCCTGTTGCAGGGAGAGGACGTGGTCGATCTGTGCCAGCTACACGCCCAAATGAAACACCTTCCTCAGGTGCGCGTACACGACAGAGTCTTCAACGTTATTTAGTAGGCCTGAATGCCGCTCTACGAATGGTGAGGTCAGAACAAGTACAGGCCCTAGTAGATTGGGTGGCTGACAGTGCCTCCAGTTCCTTCACATTGTTTCCCACCCAGTCTCTTGCTGAAAGATCAGAGTTGGCAGCTGCAGCCCATGTCCATCAGTCTTTCACCTCACCCACTTGCAAATCAGCCAAGCAGTCTGAGCCCCAAGTCATGCAGCAGTCTATTCTGCTTTCTGACGACTCTGCTAGCAGGGTTTCCCAGGGCCATCCACATATCCCTGCCCCAAAAGTGGAAGAGATTGAGTGCAACGATGACCAACCACTTATATTTCTAGATGAGTAGATGGGAGGACCGCCGCAGCACGTCTCGGATGATAACGAAACACAGGTGCCAACTGGTGTGGCTTTCTGCAGTGTGCAGACCGACAAGGAGGGCAGGGGTGAAGACTGGGTGGAAGATAATGTGGAGGACGATGAGGTCCTCGACCCCACATGGAATCAAGGTCATGCGAGGGACCTGTGTAGTTCGGAGGAAGAGGTGGTGGTCGCACAGAGCCACCAGCTGTCATGACTGGCGTCACGCAAAGGGAGGGAAATGGGAAGGCCCTGTACAAGGGAGAGGGAAAGGTGGTGACCCCTGACTCACCTTGAGGCTCGCACCTGACTGCTCTGACGTCCCTAGACGGGTTCCTCACCCGTACGCCGATCACGTGCCTAAACCCTGGCTTTCCCTAAGCTGAGCCCTATGTAGTGAACGGGGCGGTGGGATCACTAGTCCGCACCACTGACACTAAGAGGAAAACACCAAGGAGAGGACAGACAATACAGACAAAACATATAATCCCAGGTGGGTGACAACTGCAGACAACAAAAGCCCAACAGGGATCCGGGGGGTAACGCTCTGGAACAACAACCAGGGATCACAGCTACTCATCTCCAGTGGGTCAGTATAGAAGTCCAGGCAGGAAGCTCTATATCTGGCAACCAGAGAAGTGGGAGAGGGGAATATAAGGAGGTTGGGAGTGCTGGACAAGAAACAGCTGAGGAGAAGAAGCTACGGATCCCTGAGTGAGCCAAAAAGGGTTGCAAGGCAAACCCAGAAAGCTACCATTAAAGAACAGCACTATCTTTATGCATAGAACGCGCAGCCACCCGCTGCGACTTCCTGACCCCGGGTATAACGGAGTCAGACGTGGCTCTTGACACCCTCGTGACACCAGCACAGCAAAAGAGAGAGCAGGGTACAAAAGCAGAGCGGCTGTCCCCTAGACAGTACACCTGCTACTGCCCACCACACCAAGGGCCCGAGCACACCAAAGCCAGCTCCAAAGAGTTCCCTGGCGTGGCAGTTGTTCAGACAATGTGCTGACGACAAGACACAAGTGGTTTGCACGCTGTGCAATCAGAGCCTGAAGCGAGGCATAAACGTTCTAAACCTGAGCACAACCTGCATGACCAGGCATCTAAGTGCAAAGCACGAGCTGCAGTGGAGTATGTGATGAACGTACCTGTACGCAGACGGATAACGCACGTGACAAGGGGTGGTTAACTTCCAGTTAATCCTTTTATAGATTCAATTTGGTATACTGCCACTACGTGTTTTAATGGCACACAAACTGACTACCGGTCACTCACCCTCACGCAGAGCAGGGAATGAACCAGCTCCCGCTTGCTGACCAATCGCAATTGTTCAGCCAAGCAACAATCAAAATGACCTTTCTCACACAAAATGGTAACGTTACTCTCTTCAGAGACAGGATTCATTAATTGCTTTGCTTAGAACACGGAAAACTTAGCAAATAAGATTTTTCAATCTTTTAATAAAAGGTGAAAGGAAAAACAGTGCATATATACATTTACAGAAAAATGACTATTCTAGATAATAATTATTCAAGGTAATAGTAATTCACGACAGTTAAAATAAAAGGGATAATGGGTGAAAAGTATACTTAAGTTCCTGTGTTTCAGTCCTTGAAGCCGTTGTACAATTGTAACATCCTGAAGTATGTCACTAAACTTCTGTTCCCCTGCTTCATAATGTCAAGTGTAAATGTGTATTACCATCTTGTGTGATTTAACTGTGCATTGCCTTTTTATGTATATTTCTATGCCTGTTTTATATATATGCTGTAATTCTTAATGTACACCAGCAGGTGGCAGCAGTATGCAGCAGGTCGTAGTTAGTATCTAGCCTGGAACAGTCCATTCCAGTCTAGTCTCCCCTACATGAGCAAAAGTGGGATGTCCCATGCCATGCTTTATGAGGAGGAGAAGGAAGTAAGAGTGAGTGTGAGCCACCCCCCTGCTGGAGTAGGCTGTGTTAGTAGGAGCTCCCAGAAACAGGGACCCCAACCAAGGATCCAAGCCTTGGCTGAGGCCCCAGATCAACCTTCCCAGCCTGAGTCCCTTACCTCAGCTGGTAGACCAAGAAAACAGCCTTTCATCAGATCTCCAGGAAGCCACCATCATACCCTGCGAGCAGTCCTGTAAGTAAAGATCCTAAGACAAAGAGAAGATAAGTACCTCATCAGCTAGTCAGACCCATATCAAGCAGACTAAAGACAGAGCAGAAGAGACAGATTCCTGCCATATTCTCTAGGCATATGATCAGATGCAGATTACATATAAATTCCTGCCACATATTGCCAAAACCTGCTGGGACCCTAGACTATTGCTGTAACTCGTATGGATCAAAGCTGCATATCATAACATCAAGTAAAGACAAGTTGGACCCTATTATCTGTGTGGAATCCCATCATTCCTCAATTACTCCTATTAACAACACTCAATTTTGTTGCATGTGAGCCGGGACACAGGAGTCCAGCCGTACTACAGGTAGGAGACACCGTTGACACTACACAGAGACATTATCCCCCTCTGGCATTCCTCACCTGGTACGTGAGCTCATAACATCTTAAAGGGCGTTGCTACAGTACCTGCGCAAGCTGCAACTGGCGTCACAAACTTATACACATATAAACTGACCCACTGCATAGCATTCCCACTGACCCAGTGTCCTGCTCATTGCACAATCCGATTGGTATAATATCAGTGGACCCTGAGCACTGACATTCAGAATGCAATACAAATCCAGGTGTTAAGGCAAGGCAGGGTTGCCATACAATGCCCTGACAGCATCTTATAACAGTTCTAAAACCGGAGGTGCCAGCAGTTCTGCCCACCAATGGTATGAACATGTGGGCAGGGTCGAGGAGGTGTCAGCAAGGTTTATGACCCATTTAAGGTCAGCCCAGAATGTCCTTATTCTGGCTGAGCCCACAGTTCTGTGGAACCACTAAATACAGCTATGACATGTATTATTGACTGTACTGTCTTCTCTTCAGTAGCCATTGCATATTTTTTTGTTAATGTGTGTTCATATAGCTTGCTGATTTTCCAAGTGCTGATTTTTCTAAGTGCATTGGAGATATTCAGGAGATACTCGGGAGGTAATCTGGAGGTGGATACAATCTAAAAAAGTAAGATTTGTTTGTTTAAAATCTTTCCCCTCTTTAAAATGGCAGACCTGGTTCTGTGCAAGAATTGTTGTGCTTTTATTTCAGGTTCCACTCTTCAGAGGTTTGGATGCTGTCTGATCTGTAGACAGCTCTCCATAATGCAGCAGGAAATCGCATTTTTGAAATCTGAGATTTGTAAATTAACCGTTAAACAAACTCAGGCTGAGAACGTTGCATGGCCACTGCCACAGAGGCCCCTAGAAATGGAAGATGGGTTACTGCAGGTTCTGGTAGACTGAGAGTTGTTGATAGAAGACATGCCCCACAGTCTGTGGCTCTCCATAATTCATTTGCTGCACTTTCAGAGTGCAAGAGCAACATGGAGGATTGCTCAAGCACAGTCGGTGAGAAACAATCATCTCCCATGCCTAAAGTATGCAAGACTGTAGCCAAAGACAAAAAGGAGAAGGTGAGGACTGATAGTAAGCAGCTGTTGGTGGGCGATTCTATCATAAGAGGTGTGAAGTTTGAGGAAAATGGTGTTGTGAGACGTCTCCCTGGTGCTATCGCTAGCAGGGATAGACGACGGATCCTTAATATTGTTAGGCAAGCAAAGCAGGAAAGGGAGGTGGATGTTATTATCCATCTTGGAACAAATGATCTGGCTTGCAATGAGGTTTCAAAAGTGAAGGAAGCTTTTCACACACTTGGAAATGATATACGGGAGGTTGCATCAACTGTTTCATTCTCTGCAGATTTGCCTGTGCATAACCTTCTGCATGACAGGAAGGTGCGCATTAAGGAATTCAATGTATGGCTTGGTGAATGGTGTCTGAACCAAGCGTTTGGCTTTGTGTCTCATGTTAGCTCTCGTTGGAATGGAAAAGAACTGTACAAGAAAGATGGTTTGCATCTTTCTCTCAAGGGAACGAATGTCCTCAGTGAACAGTTCCAAGTATTTGCTAAGGAGCTGTCACGGCCTCGGTGTGTGCCGTGACATTTTCGCCGTGCATGCTGGTTGCCGGTGGCAACATGTTTTTATGCATGTGTGTGCTCTTTCCCTTTTAGGATGTTTCCTTTCCCTGCTTTGGTGTGCACGGGGTTAAGGTGTGCTTGGTAGGTGTGGTGGGTGTGACCTCTGGCCTCCTATATGTTGGTGTGGTGGAGCCTGAGTGTCAGTTTGGTTTGTTTGTCAGCTTGGTGTGGAGCTCTGCTCCTGGGCTGAATGATACTTGTAACGGACCGTTTCAGCAGACAAGGGGTTAAAATCCGTTTAGGCGATAAGCCCCTTTCTGAGAGACAGGCACAGCTACTGCAGGATACACCAAACTCCCGAACTGGATACAAAGTAGCACTCCAAACTGGAACCTCACGAATAGCTGCTAGCAGACGAACAGGAATCAGCTTACACTCCTGGCAATCAGCCTCTAACAGCATACAGCGGATCCCCCCAATAACGAGACAAGGCTCCGTGTTGAGGGTCAAGCAGTGGTCTGAGGTGCTGGCACACCCAGCCTGGTTTTTATTACAGTTGTTTCAAATACAGGTCCGCCCACAGGGGTTTGAAATACAGCCAATCATTATGTTACAACACATACAATGTAAGTACACGCCCCTAGGGGACCAGAATGAAGACTTGTGACATAGGACAGATATGCAGCACTGTAGGATACACAGAGACAATACATCCCCACAATGCATCATGGGTTCCTCCTCTCTGCCCTGGAGACACCCCAGGCGTAATCCAATTATCTCTCAGGACAAAGAGAAATCGCCAATACACATGTTGGAACAACAGGACAGACATCCCTATTTAAACACACAAGGGGACAATGGCACAATAGAAACACACCCAGCATTTACCTCCCAAGCTGACAAGTTACACTTATTATAAATTGTTACAACTTTGTGAGTTTACATTGGCCATACATATAACTTACATCAATTTAAACAGTATAACTTGGGGACAAACCTATCCAAAATTCACTTGAATAGGTTCAGGGGTTTAAAAGTTAGTATATGGCCCATAATCCTGGGGCAAGAGGCCAGCAGCCAGGCCTCTCCAAAACCCAGTGGCGAGGTTGGTTTCGCCACAATACTGTCTGTGTGAGCTATCCTTATTTGTTATTTTGTATTTCTTGCTTGGTCTGTTCTCCCCTCCGGTGTGTTTCTGTCATTCCTCCCACCACCTGGTGTATGTAGTTATGGTGCAGGTTTTGCTTGGAGGTTTGATTGTTGTATGATGCTCCGAAAGGGGCGGGCTTTCCCGGAGGGATTTAACCTCTTCAGGACACAGGGCGTATAGGTACGCCCTTATGTCCTGGTACTTAAGGACACAGGGCGTACCTGTACACCCTGTGTATTTCTGATCACCGCCGCGCAGCGGGCGGTGATCGGAAGCCGGTGCCTGCTCAAATCATTGAGCAGGCACTTCGGCTAAATGCCCGGGGGGGTCCCGTGACCCCCCCATTTCGGCGATCGGCGGAAACCGCAGGTCAATTCAGACCTGCTGTTTGCGGCTTTTACCTATTGCGGTGGTGGCGTGTGGCGGTGCCATTGGGTAAACTACAGAATCAGGGCCATAAATATTGAGTTTTGTTTGGCTGTTAATCCTTGCTTTGTTACTGGAAAAAATTGATTAAAATGGAAAATTTGCCAAAAAATAGAAATTCTGAAATTTCATCTCCATTTGCCAATAACTCTTGTGGAACACCTAAAGGGTTAACTACGTTTGTAAAATCAGTTTTGAATACCTTGAGGGTTGTATTTTCTTAGATGGGGTCACTTTTATGGAGTTTCTACTCTAGGGTTGCATCAGGGGGGCTTCAAATGGGACATGGTGTCAAAAATAACAGTCCAGCAAAATCTGCCTTCCAAAAACCGTATGACATTCCTTTCCTTCTGCGCCCTGCCGTGTGCCCGTACAGTAGTTTACGACCACATATGGGGTGTTTCTGTAAACTACAGAATCAGGGCCATAAATATTGAGTTTTCTTTGGCTGTTAACCCTTTCTTTGTAAAAGTATAAAAAATATTAAAATGGAAAATATTCCAAAAAAGTGAAATTTTGAAATTGTATCTCTATTTTCCATTAATTCTTATGGAACACCTAAATGGTTAACGACGTTTGTAAAATCAGTTTTGAATACCTTGAGGGGTGTAGTTTCTTAGATGGGGTCACTTTTATGGAGTTTCTACTCTAGGGTTGCATTAGGGGGGCTTCAAATGGGACATGGTGTAAAAAAAAACAGTCCAGCAAAACCTGCCTTCCAAAAACTGTATGGCATTCCTTTCCTTCTACGCCCCCTGCCGTGTGCCCGTACAGCGGTTTACGACCACATATGGGGTGTTTCTGTAAACTACAGAATCAGAGCCATAAATATTGAGTTTGTTTTGGCTGTTAACCCTTGCTTTGTAACTGAAAAAAATTTATTAAAATGGAAAATCTGCCAAAAAAGTGAAATTTTGAAATTGTATCTCTATTTTATATTAATTCTTATGGAACACCTAAAGGGTTAACAAAGTTTGTAAAATCAGTTTTGAATACCTTGAATATCTCATTTTTGGGTGGTTTCTATTATGTAAGCCTCACAAAGTGACTTCAGACCTGAACTGGTCCCTAAAAATTTGGTTTTTGAAAATTTCAGAAAATTTTCAAAATTTGCTTCTAAACTTCTAAGCCTTGTAACATCCCCAAAAAATAAAATATCATTCCCAAAATGATCCAAACATGAAGTAGACATATGGGGAATGTAAAGTAATAACAATTTTTGGAGGTATTACTATGTATTATAGAAGTAGAGAATTTGAAACTTGGAAATTTGCAATTTTTTAAAATTTTTTGCTAAATTTGGTATTTTTTTATAAATAAAAATGAATTTTTTTTAACTTCATTTTACCAGTGTCATGAAGTACAATATGTGACAAAAAAACAATCTCAGAATGGCCTGGATAAGTCAAAGCGTTTTAAAGTTATCACCACTTAAAGTGACATTGGTCAGATTTGCAAAAAATGGTCTGGTCCTTAAGGTGAAATATGGCTGTGTCCTTAACCCCTTAAGGACCACGGATCCCAATAAAAAGAAAGACGGTCCAGCTTCACTGAAAAATACTTGAGGCTTTATTTAATCCCGTGCAGATAAAAACCAACATACAGCAATGCAGAAAATCGACCGGTTTCGGATCACTGTAGATGGGGATCCTTAGTCATGATGTGCATCAGTAGGAGGTGAAGTCGAGACTAAATAGTGAACCACTGAAAACAGGTGATCACAATCAGGTACAGGACACACCTCCTGATGACATCCTCCACAGAAAAAGTGCATAACAATTACAACATGCCAAAAAAGACAGAAAGTAAGATAAAATTTACAAAATGCAATAAAAGAGAAATAAAAAATATTAGTAATGTAGAATAGTATCATGACGCCTGTTCAATCCTGACGGTATCCGTGAGCCTAATTTGAAAATCCAAAAGCACTCACGATTGAGCAACTTTTTCTTGTGATCACCGCCTCTGCTTGGTCTATTAACCCTCTCCACTCCTTGTACTGACATGCTATCTGTATTACCATTATGAACCGCAGCGAAATGCAAGCTTGCGGCGGAAACATTTTTTACCTTAGCATGGGGTACATCAGAGATGTGACGGCAAATTCGAACTTTTAAGCAGTTTGATGTGCACCCGACGTACTGTAGATTACACAGAGAACATGTGATGCAATATACCACATATGTGGTGTTGCAATTAATGTATTGCTGAATGGTGTGAGTGGTATGATTGCTTGTAGACAGAATATGCGGGCCCATTCTCATATGTGAGCAACATGTGCATTTTTTATGTCCACATTTAAAATTACCTATGTGTCTCAGCCAGGTAGGCTAAGGTAAAAAATGTTTCCGCCGCAAGCTTGCATTTCGCTGCGGTTCATAATGGTAATACAGATAGCATGTCAGTACAAGGAGTGGAGAGGGTTAATAGACCAAGCAGAGGCGGTGATCACAAGAAAAAGTTGCTCAATCGTGAGTGCTTTTGGATTTTCAAATTAGGCTCACGGATACCGTCAGGATTGAACAGGCGTCATGATACTATTCTACATTACTAATATTTTTTATTTCTCTTTTATTGCATTTTGTAAATTTTATCTTACTTTCTATGTCTTTTTTGGCATGTTGTAATTGTTATGCACTTTTTCTGTGGAGGATGTCATCAGGAGGTGTGTCCTGTACCTGATTGTGATCACCTGTTTTCAGTGGTTCACTATTTAGTCTCGACTTCACCTCCTACTGATGCACATCATGACTAAGGATCCACATCTACAGTGATCCGAAACCGGTCGATTTTCTGCATTGCTGTATGTTGGTTTTTATCTGCACGGGATTAAATAAAGCCTCAAGTATTTTTCAGTGAAGCTGGACCGTCTTTCTTTTTATTGGGATCCGTTGTGCGCCTAAGGTTCAGGGCGAGGTCCGGGCTCCAGACTTCCTGTGGATGAGCGCGACATCTCCTAGTGTTGCTCCTTAAGGACCACAGGTTTATACTGCCCTAGTGACCAGGCACTTTTTTTTACAAATCGGCACTAAACAACTTTAACGGTTTATTGCTTGCTCATGCAACTTGACACCAAAATGAATTTTACCTCCTTTTCTTCTCACAAATACAGCTTTCTTTTGGTGGTATTTGATTGCTGCTAAGATTTTTCGTTTTTCCGATATTAATCAAAATAGGCTGCAATTTTCTCAAAAAAAGTGTATTTTTAACTTTCTCTTGTTAAATTGTTCAAATATAATTACATTTCTATACAAGTTTGTGTCAGAATTTATTGTGCTACATGTCTTTGATAAAAAAAAATCCAATAAGTGTATATTTATTGGTTTGCGCAAAAGTTATAGCATTTACAAACTATGGTACAAAAATGAGAATTTCCGCATTTTGAAGCAGCTCTGACTTTCTGAGCACCTGTCATGTTTCTTGAGGTGCTAGAATGCCAGGATAGTATAAATACCCCCCAAATGACCCCATTTTTGAAAGAAGACACCCCAAAGTATTCGCGGAGGGGCATGGTGAGTTCATGTATGATTAAATTTTTTTTCACAAGTTAGCCGAAAAGGACACTTTCTGAGAAAAAATGAATAAATATAAAGTTTCCATTTCTGCTAACTTCTGGCAAACAAAATTTAAAATCTCCCACGAACTCACTATGCCCCTCAGTGAATACCTTGGGGTGTCTACTTTCCGAAATGGGGTCATTTGTGGGGTGTGTTTACTGTTCTGGCATTTTGGGCGTAGCTAAATTGTGAGCAACCCTGTAAAGCCTAAAGGTACTCGTTGGACTTTTGGCCCCTGTACGCACCTAGGCTGCAAAAAAGTGGCACACATGTGGTATCCCCTTTTCTCTTTCCCAAAATGGCCCCTGCCTTCCTCTTCCCTGCCTATTTAACCCCTTAACTCCACCCCCTCACTCAACCTAACCTATCCTAACCTTTCTCCCTACCATAGCCCCCTCCCTCTCCCCTAGCCCAACCACTCCCCCCCCCCAGCTCACTAAACCAAACCTCTATCATGGGGGCCTCCCCTAAAGGGGGCTCTGCCCCCCCTCAGTCCTGCCATTGCTTTTCTGACAGTCCAATACAACCGTTAAATACTGCTGTTATATTGTGGTTTGAAAAAAACACCCTTTTTGTGCTAGATAGTACATTTGCAGCCTGCGCTGCATTTCTGACAGTCCAATACAACCGTTTAATTACTGCTGTTAGGCTACATGCAAAAAACGGAAGCCGTCGTGTGCCTTCCGCAATTTACGGAATGGAACGGGCAGCCATTGATATAACTGCCTATTCTTGTCCGTTTTGCGGACAAGAATAGGACATTTTATATTTTTTTTGCGGAACGGAGCAACGGATGCGGACAGCACACGGAGTGCTGTCCGCATCTTTTGCGGCCCCATTGAAGTGAATGGGTCCGCATCCGAGCCTCCAAAACGCCGGCTCGGATGCGGACCCAAACAACGGCCGTGTGCATGAGGCCTTATAATGTGGTTTGAAAAAAACACCCTTTTTGTGCTAGATTGTACATTTGCGGCCTGCGCTGCATTTCTGACAGTCCAATAAAACAGTTAAATACTGCTGTTACATTGTCGTTTGAAAAAAACTCACTTTTTGGCCATAAAGTACCTTTGCGGCCTGCACTGCAAATCTGATAGTGAAATATAATCAGTGAATACAACTTGGACATTGTGGGTGAGAAAAATAGTACCTTTGCGGCCTGTGCTACATATCTGACAGCCAGGCAAATAAATACAGTAAATCCATCTGTAGGATTGTGGGGTGACATTTCCACGGTTATCAGGCCAGTCATTCACAAGTGGCTCGGAGGGTGGGTTCCTGCACCAACATAAGTCAGGTACACAATTGTCCAGCCAGGGCACTTGTGCAATACATCATTTTTACACCCCGGACACAGAAAAATAATTTATCTGTCTGTTCATTCTGTGGTTGACCTTCCTACAGCAATTTTTTGGTGGGCGCAATGCAACATCTAAAATAAATATTAACAATATAATACTTAATCCGTCTGTTAGTTAGGTGGGCGACAAACCAATTTTTGTGTGATGTACACCTGCACCTGCATATGTGCCAGGGACAATAATATAGTTAATCCGTCTGTGAGTTCAGGGGTTGACATATTTGCATTGTTGGCTGTTCTATACCCCTGCTCTACATAGCAGACAGGAAAATAATAAAAAAAAAATTGTCTGTTACATTGGTTGGTGACATTAACCCATTTTTGCCGTTTAGAAACCCCTGCTCTGCATAGGTGACAGGGATTTAAATTTCTAAAATTCATTGCAAGAACGAATCAGTCTCTCCGCTTGTCATGCGGACAGACGGATCCGTCTTGTATCTTTTTACACATTTTTACCGGTGTGCGCATGCGCAGACTGGAAGGACGGATCCGGCATTCCGGTATTTTGAATGCCGGATCCGGCACTAATACATTCCTAATGCAGTTTTTTTGTTGTTTTTTTTTAGAGCCCATTCATATCTATGGGATCACTGCTACTCTGCTATCCTGGCCCCGACCAGTGTCACCATCCAGCCGTACACTAGAGGGGTTGTCTTATTCAGGTAGGAGCCGCTGCAGCTCTTACAACCCCTGGCGAGTAGCTGATTTTGCTGGGGGTTGCCAGTCATACCCTCTGAAACAGTTGGAATAACATTCCTTTAATGGAAACTTAGTATTATGAAGCGGCCGTGTATGTCTGTCCATGTAATATTTGGGTGGCTCAGGTTCATCAGAGTGGAAGCTGCTTTTAGCATATCAGTAAAAAAAAAGAACAGACTGCAAACTGGGTCTTTACTGGTAACAGTACAGACTGGTAATCTCAGTGAAAGAGAATCCACCATATAATTTATATCAAGCACGATATTACAGTAAATGTGCCCACTGTATAATATTTATCACACAGGTATTAATGGTTAATAGTGTAGTAATGGGCTAGATGAAAGGTCAGAAGTCACAGAGGGGAGATATACATAGTGATGTCATAGTAGTGTATGAAAGGTCAGAAGTCACAGAGGGGTGACATAGCGGCTATTATGACATCACCGAGTTCTAGACAAAAAGTGGCTGCTCAGGAGACATAGGTGTGATTGTGAAGAGAGAAGAAGGCGCACACATCCCTCCCCTGCGACTACAGTTTCCTTACTGAAAAATGAGGATTTTACTGCTGCTATTTATTTGGACATATGTATCCTGCCGTCCACTACCTCCATTTGAACTACCTTCAGGAATGGAGAATAATCTGGAGGAGTCACCCAGTAAGTGTCCTCCATGTGTATAGTATGGCGTTTATAAGAGGAGAGTAATACATGCATTGTCATCCGGTTTTTATGTTCAGTGTGACTAAGACTAGGACTACCTCTAGGGGGATTTATTAAAGGCTGTTCTCCAGTTTTCCAGCATACAAAAGTCTTAGGCTGAGTTCACACGGGCGTTGCGGGAAAATGTGCGGGTGCGTTGCGGGAACACATGCGATTTTTCCACGCGAGTGCAAAACATTGTAATGCGTTTTGCACTCGCGTGAGAAAAATCGCGCATGTTTGGTACCCAAACCCGAACTTCTTCACCGGTAACTTGGGATCGGTGTTCTGTAGAATGTATTATTTTCCCTTATAACATTGTTATAAGGGAAAATAATAGCATTCTGAATACAGAATGCATAGTAAAATAGGGCTGGAGGGGTTAAAAAAATAAAAAATAATTTAACTCACCTTAGTCCAAATGTATTATGAGGCCTTCACTTAAAATTTAGCACATATTACTCCAGCACATTCCTTATTAAGAACAGCATAGGAACTGACAGTCTTCATAAATATCCCCCAGATTTCTTCTCTCACACTACAAAATAAAAAATTAGTAAAATCGGTTAGGTGATAAGCTGTAAGTCACCGAGAAGTGATTTAATAACTGTTATGACCTCACCGGGTTCTAGACAAATGTTCAGGAGATGTAGAGGTGATTGTGAGGGAAGGTGAAGGAGAACGCGTCGCTCACCTGCGATTAGAGTTTTCTTTCTAAAATAATAGGAGTTTTGTTGATTTTAATTTGCACATCATATAGAGCGGAGATCACTCAGAAATCCCTCATTATGCTGTCAGTTTCTACGCTGCTCGTGAAAAATGAAGGTTGGTTTGGGCAGCAAAGGTGGTTCTTCTTTAAGACAATTTCATAAATGTGTCCTAATCTGCATCCCTAGTTATATGACTTATTGTTACTGTTATTCTTAGGAACAATGTGGATGCTAGACACCGAGATGAGTACTGAGCTGCTCCCGGACATGGAATTCGGAGTGATCGCGGCTATTCCAATCTTCATCCTCCTGGTGTTCCTCGTAGTATTTGCCATCATCATCTACTGCACGTATGTAATATTTCACTTTACCTATAACACTATGACATTACAAATCCACTCCTTAGATCTAAGTCATTATTACAGATGTTGTGACAAATCTTACAATCTTAGATAAATCACACAATGTCGCCTTCCTAGCCGCACATTTGGACATCACACACTGCATATATGTATACTATAATAATGTCTTTGTGTTTATTACAGGTTTTGCCGCAAAAAGACAGAGACCTGAAAACATCACAGCCCTGCTCAGGCTACAGTCATCATTTATAATGTGACACGTCAGATTTGCAAAATTCGGCCTGGGATTTAAAGGATATCTGTCACATTATTATTGTTTTTCAATATTGGATTTTGGTGATTAATATCACCTTGCTTGCCATGTTTTAACTTTTGGCTCTTTAGTAAATAACTCCTAAAAACCACATTTATGTCCCAAGTATATGCTATTCTTACCTAAGATTAAAATCAGGTTGCTATGACTCATCCGTCTTACAATTGTGCTCAGATGGAAGACGAAGGACGCACAAGGAGGCCGTCCTCCTGCCTGCGTGCGCGTTCATGTTGCTGGCCAGAACTGACAGCGAAGCAGTCAGCTGCTGCTGGCTTGTTGCTCCGCCTCCTCTCTTGTCTTGAGGAGGGCATGTAGTACGCTCATGTGAACGGCGGCTTCACCCTCAGGGCTCCAGATGGCGATCAAAATGGTCGCAATGCGACTTAGAATTTACAAATGGTGACAAGACTTTTTAGCCTTGTCGCCATTTGCGACTAGATCCGCCGGTGCAGCTCTGCAGTTGAATACAGCGGCGGGCACGGGAGATGATAGTTCTCTGCCCCGCCGCCGATGTTCTTCTCAGCAGGGCAGTGGAGAAGGAGTCTCTCCCTCCCCCCGTGCTGCTGCCGCCGCCAATAAGAGGAGCTGCAGTGGAGTATGTCATAAACGTACCTGTACGCAGACGGATACCGCACGTAGAAAGGGGTGGTTAACTTCCGGTTAACCCTTTTATAGATTCAGTTTGGTATACTGCCACCACGTGTTTTAACGGCACACGAACAGACTACCGGTCACTCACCCTCACGCAGAGCAGGAAATGAACCAGCTCCCGCTTGCATAGGTGACAGGGACCGAAATTTCAAAAAATCGTCTGTTCCATTGGTGGGTGACATTAACCCATTTTTGCCATTGAAAAACCCCTGCTCTGCATAGGTGACAGGGAACAAAATTTTGTAAAAACGTCTGTTACTTCGGTGGGTGACCGCAATAAATGAGGAGAGCGTCAAATAAGGGATGTGCCCCGGTCGTGGTGCTGCTGGTGGAGCTCCTGTTGCAGGGAGAGGACGTGGTCGATCTGTGCCAGCTACACGCCCAAATGAAACACCTTCCTCAGGTGCGCGTACACGACAGAGTCTTCAACGTTATTTAGTAGGCCTGAATGCCGCTCTACGAATGGTGAGGTCAGAACAAGTACAGGCCCTAGTAGATTGGGTGGCTGACAGTGCCTCCAGTTCCTTCACATTGTTTCCCACCCAGTCTCTTGCTGAAAGATCAGAGTTGGCAGCTGCAGCCCATGTCCATCAGTCTTTCACCTCACCCACTTGCAAATCAGCCAAGCAGTCTGAGCCCCAAGTCATGCAGCAGTCTATTCTGCTTTCTGACGACTCTGCTAGCAGGGTTTCCCAGGGCCATCCACATATCCCTGCCCCAAAAGTGGAAGAGATTGAGTGCAACGATGACCAACCACTTATATTTCTAGATGAGTAGATGGGAGGACCGCCGCAGCACGTCTCGGATGATAACGAAACACAGGTGCCAACTGGTGTGGCTTTCTGCAGTGTGCAGACCGACAAGGAGGGCAGGGGTGAAGACTGGGTGGAAGATAATGTGGAGGACGATGAGGTCCTCGACCCCACATGGAATCAAGGTCATGCGAGGGACCTGTGTAGTTCGGAGGAAGAGGTGGTGGTCGCACAGAGCCACCAGCTGTCATGACTGGCGTCACGCAAAGGGAGGGAAATGGGAAGGCCCTGTACAAGGGAGAGGGAAAGGTGGTGACCCCTGACTCACCTTGAGGCTCGCACCTGACTGCTCTGACGTCCCTAGACGGGTTCCTCACCCGTACGCCGATCACGTGCCTAAACCCTGGCTTTCCCTAAGCTGAGCCCTATGTAGTGAACGGGGCGGTGGGATCACTAGTCCGCACCACTGACACTAAGAGGAAAACACCAAGGAGAGGACAGACAATACAGACAAAACATATAATCCCAGGTGGGTGACAACTGCAGACAACAAAAGCCCAACAGGGATCCGGGGGGTAACGCTCTGGAACAACAACCAGGGATCACAGCTACTCATCTCCAGTGGGTCAGTATAGAAGTCCAGGCAGGAAGCTCTATATCTGGCAACCAGAGAAGTGGGAGAGGGGAATATAAGGAGGTTGGGAGTGCTGGACAAGAAACAGCTGAGGAGAAGAAGCTACGGATCCCTGAGTGAGCCAAAAAGGGTTGCAAGGCAAACCCAGAAAGCTACCATTAAAGAACAGCACTATCTTTATGCATAGAACGCGCAGCCACCCGCTGCGACTTCCTGACCCCGGGTATAACGGAGTCAGACGTGGCTCTTGACACCCTCGTGACACCAGCACAGCAAAAGAGAGAGCAGGGTACAAAAGCAGAGCGGCTGTCCCCTAGACAGTACACCTGCTACTGCCCACCACACCAAGGGCCCGAGCACACCAAAGCCAGCTCCAAAGAGTTCCCTGGCGTGGCAGTTGTTCAGACAATGTGCTGACGACAAGACACAAGTGGTTTGCACGCTGTGCAATCAGAGCCTGAAGCGAGGCATAAACGTTCTAAACCTGAGCACAACCTGCATGACCAGGCATCTAAGTGCAAAGCACGAGCTGCAGTGGAGTATGTGATGAACGTACCTGTACGCAGACGGATAACGCACGTGACAAGGGGTGGTTAACTTCCGGTTAATCCTTTTATAGATTCAATTTGGTATACTGCCACTACGTGTTTTAATGGCACACAAACTGACTACCGGTCACTCACCCTCACGCAGAGCAGGGAATGAACCAGCTCCCGCTTGCTGACCAATCGCAATTGTTCAGCCAAGCAACAATCAAAATGACCTTTCTCACACAAAATGGTAACGTTACTCTCTTCAGAGACAGGATTCATTAATTGCTTTGCTTAGAACACGGAAAACTTATCATCCACCCGAACAGAATCCTCCTCCCCTTCCGCTCCCGCCTGCGTCTGCACTGACACCCCCACACCCGGAAACCCCCGTTGCTGCTCCCCCGATGACACTGCACTCGCAGCCAACCCGTGCACGCCCCAGGCCTGTAACGGCGTCCCCCCACTCAACCCCCAACTAGCAACCAACCCTGCCAAACCCCCCAACAATTGCCCCAGGCCCTTACTCAACTCTAACTGGGAGACACCCCCCACCCCAGCCCCCACACCCTGCACTACCTGCGCAAGTGGTCCCCATGCAATCTCACCTGGCTGCCTGGGCGCTGTGTTCCCATCAGCCGCAAGTCCTGACTCCTGAAGATCTCTCCTCTGCGTCACGCCGTCGCCGTCCCCTGGACCCGCTGGGACCAGGGACGTCCTCTCCAGGATAGACCATGAAGCTGTAACCCTCATCTTCACCTTGCCTCCTGGCAAGGCAGGAACGTGCGGTGCAGCAGGACCCCTCCACGGCCCGGACCTCCGGACATCTCCTGGGACTGGCCGACTCTTGTCCCCTGGCCCTACGCAGACCAGGGATGCCGGGGTTAACGGTCGCTTCTGAACTGCTCCTGGGGGCGGAGCCTCTTGCACTGCTTGCCTCCTGGGGCCTGCTGCCACCGACGGATCCACCTGCAGCAGCCCCGCGCTGTACGCCTGACCTCCCACGCCGAGAGGCCACCTCTGTGCCTGGAGTTACAGAGGCGCCCGCAGTACCCGGTCCCGCTCCCACGACGTCGCCGCTTGCAGGAGTAGATGGCCGGGCCCGGCAACCCACCAGGCTCAGCCTACATTGAGGATTCCTCCCACGTCGGGGCCTGGAGGAAGCTGGTGTCGGCGGCACCCGACGTGGAGGGTCCCGCGAGGGGCTCCTAATACGGCGCTGAGCCCGAGGGGGGGAAGCCGATGGTGAAAGGCGCGCCGGCGGCCTGGCCCGCCGCGGCCGTAAAACAGGTGGGTGAGGCAGAACGGACACCTCACCCGGCCCCCTCAGCAGCAGCTGAATCTGCTCTTGAGCCCACGCTGGGCCCCTCACCTCCGCCGCTACCCGCAATTCCCCGATCATGGCCTCCAGTTGCTGCATCCTTCTAGTAAGCTAGCTCTCAGCTTTTTCTCTTTCCCAAAATGGCCCCTGCCTTCCTCTTCCCTGCCTATTTAACCCCTTAACTCCACCCCCTCACTCAACCTAACCTATCCTAACCTTTCTCCCTACCATAGCCCCCTCCCTCTCCCCTAGCCCAACCACTACCCCCCCCAGCTCACTAAACCAAACCTCTATCATGGGGGCCTCCCCTAAAGGGGGCTCTGCCCCCCCTCAGTCCTGCCATTGCTTTTCTGACAGTCCAATACAACCGTTAAATACTGCTGTTATATTGTGGTTTGAAAAAAACACCCTTTTTGTGCTAGATAGTACATTTGCAGCCTGCGCTGCATTTCTGACAGTCCAATACAACCGTTTAATTACTGCTGTTAGGCTACATGCAAAAAACGGAAGCCGTCGTGTGCCTT
The DNA here is from genome assembly GCF_905171765.1 of Bufo bufo. Classification (NCBI taxonomy): domain Eukaryota; kingdom Metazoa; phylum Chordata; class Amphibia; order Anura; family Bufonidae; genus Bufo; species Bufo bufo. The sequence continues at coordinate 27,430 of NW_024400360.1, forward strand.
CCGCAATTTACGGAATGGAACGGGCAGCCATTGATATAACTGCCTATTCTTGTCCGTTTTGCGGACAAGAATAGGACATTTTATATTTTTTTTGCGGAACGGAGCAACGGATGCGGACAGCACACGGAGTGCTGTCCGCATCTTTTGCGGCCCCATTGAAGTGAATGGGTCCGCATCCGAGCCTCCAAAACGCCGGCTCGGATGCGGACCCAAACAACGGCCGTGTGCATGAGGCCTTATAATGTGGTTTGAAAAAAACACCCTTTTTGTGCTAGATTGTACATTTGCGGCCTGCGCTGCATTTCTGACAGTCCAATAAAACAGTTAAATACTGCTGTTACATTGTCGTTTGAAAAAAAACTCACTTTTTGGCCATAAAGTACCTTTGCGGCCTGCACTGCAAATCTGATAGTGAAATACAATCAGTGAATACAACTTGGACATTGTGGGTGAGAAAAATAGTACCTTTGCGGCCTGTGCTACATATCTGACAGCCAGGCAAATAAATACAGTAAATCCATCTGTAGGATTGTGGGGTGACATTTCCACGGTTATCAGGCCAGTCATTCACAAGTGGCTCGGAGGGTGGGTTCCTGCACCAACATAAGTCAGGTACACAATTGTCCAGCCAGGGCACTTGTGCAATACATCATTTTTACACCCCGGACACAGAAAAATAATTTATCTGTCTGTTCATTCTGTGGTTGACCTTCCTACAGCAATTTTTTGGTGGGCGCAATGCAACATCTAAAATAAATATTAACAATATAATACTTAATCCGTCTGTTAGTTAGGTGGGCGACAAACCAATTTTTGTGTGATGTACACCTGCACCTGCATATGTGCCAGGGACAATAATATAGTTAATCCGTCTGTGAGTTCAGGGGTTGACATATTTGCATTGTTGGCTGTTTTATACCACTGCTCTACATAGCAGACAGGAAAATAATTTTAAAAAATTTGTCTGTTACATTGTTGGGTGACATTAACCCTTTTTTGGCTGTTTTATACCCCTGCTCTACATAGCAGACAGGGAAATAATAAAAAAAAAATTGTCTGTTACATTGGTTGGTGACATTAACCCATTTTTGCCGTTTAGAAACCCCTGCTCTGCATAGGTGACAGGGATTTAAATTTCTAAAATTCATTGCAAGAACGAATCAGTCTCTCCGCTTGTCATGCGGACAGACGGATCCGTCTTGTATCTTTTTACACATTTTTACCGGTGTGCGCATGCGCAGACTGGAAGGACGGATCCGGCATTCCGGTATTTTGAATGCCGGATCCGGCACTAATACATTCCTAATGCAGTTTTTTTGTTGTTTTTTTTTAGAGCCCATTCATTTCTATGGGATCACTGCTACTCTGCTATCCTGGCCCCGACCAGTGTCACCATCCAGCCGTACACTAGAGGGGTTGTCTTATTCAGGTAGGAGCCGCTGCAGCTCTTACAACCCCTGGCGAGTAGCTGATTTTGCTGGGGGTTGCCAGTCATACCCTCTGCAACAGTTGGAATAACATTCCTTTAATGGAAACTTAGTATTATGAAGCGGCCGTGTATGTCTGTCCATGTAATATTTGGGTGGCTCAGGTTCATCAGAGTGGAAGCTGCTTTTAGCATATCAGTAAAAAAAAAGAACAGACTGCAAACTGGGTCTTTACTGGTAACAGTACAGACTGGTAATCTCAGTGAAAGAGAATCCACCATATAATTTATATCAAGCACGATATTACAGTAAATGTGCCCACTGTATAATATTTATCACACAGGTATTAATGGTTAATAGTGTAGTAATGGGCTAGATGAAAGGTCAGAAGTCACAGAGGGGAGATATACATAGTGATGTCATAGTAGTGTATGAAAGGTCAGAAGTCACAGAGGGGTGACATAGCGGCTATTATGACATCACCGAGTTCTAGACAAAAAGTGGCTGCTCAGGAGACATAGGTGTGATTGTGAAGAGAGAAGAAGGCGCACACATCACTCCCCTGCGACTACAGTTTCCTTACTGAAAAATGAGGATTTTACTGCTGCTATTTATTTGGACATATGTATCCTGCCGTCCACTACCTCCATTTGAACTACCTTCAGGAATGGAGAATAATCTGGAGGAGTCACCCAGTAAGTGTCCTCCATGTGTATAGTATGGCGTTTATAAGAGGAGAGTAATACATGCATTGTCATCCGGTTTTTATGTTCAGTGTGACTAAGACTAGGACTACCTCTAGGGGGATTTATTAAAGGCTGTTCTCCAGTTTTCCAGCATACAAAAGTCTTAGGCTGAGTTCACACGGGCGTTGCGGGAAAATGTGCGGGTGCGTTGCGGGAACACATGCGATTTTTCCGCGCGAGTGCAAAACATTGTAATGCGTTTTGCACTCGCGTGAGAAAAATCGCGCATGTTTGGTACCCAAACCCGAACTTCTTCACCGGTAACTTGGGATCGGTGTTCTGTAGAATGTATTATTTTCCCTTATAACATTGTTATAAGGGAAAATAATAGCATTCTGAATACAGAATGCATAGTAAAATAGGGCTGGAGGGGTTAAAAAAAATAAAAAATAATTTAACTCACCTTAGTCCAAATGTATTATGAGGCCTTCACTTAAAATTTAGCACATATTACTCCAGCACATTCCTTATTAAGAACAGCATAGGAACTGACAGTCTTCATAAATATCCCCCAGATTTCTTCTCTCACACTACAAAATAAAAAATTAGTAAAATCGGTTAGGTGATAAGCTGTAAGTCACCGAGAAGTGATTTAATAACTGTTATGACCTCACCGGGTTCTAGACAAATGTTCAGGAGATGTAGAGGTGATTGTGAGGGAAGGTGAAGGAGAACGCGTCGCTCACCTGCGATTAGAGTTTTCTTTCTAAAATAATAGGAGTTTTGTTGATTTTAATTTGCACATCATATAGAGCGGAGATCACTCAGAAATCCCTCATTATGCTGTCAGTTTCTACGCTGCTCGTGAAAAATGAAGGTTGGTTTGGGCAGCAAAGGTGGTTCTTCTTTAAGACAATTTCATAAATGTGTCCTAATCTGCATCCCTAGTTATATGACTTATTGTTACTGTTATTCTTAGGAACAATGTGGATGCTAGACACCGAGATGAGTACTGAGCTGCTCCCGGACATGGAATTCGGAGTGATCGCGGCTATTCCATTCTTCATCCTCCTGGTGTTCCTCGTAGTATTTGCCATCATCATCTACTGCACGTATGTAATATTTCACTTTACCTATAACACTATGACATTACAAATCCACTCCTTAGATCTAAGTCATTATTACAGATGTTGTGACAAATCTTACAATCTTAGATAAATCACACAATGTCGCCTTCCTAGCCGCACATTTGGACATCACACACTGCATATATGTATACTATAATAATGTCTTTGTGTTTATTACAGGTTTTGCCGCAAAAAGACAGAGACCTGAAAACATCACAGCCCTGCTCAGGCTACAGTCATCATTTATAATGTGACACGTCAGATTTGCAAAATTCGGCCTGGGATTTAAAGGATATCTGTCACATTATTATTGTTTTTCAATATTGGATTTTGGTGATTAATATCACCTTGCTTGCCATGTTTTAACTTTTGGCTCTTTAGTAAATAACTCCTAAAAACCACATTTATGTCCCAAGTATATGCTATTCTTACCTAAGATTAAAATCAGGTTGCTATGACTCATCCGTCTTACAATTGTGCTCAGATGGAAGACGAAGGACGCACAAGGAGGCCGTCCTCCTGCCTGCGTGCGCGTTCATGTTGCTGGCCAGAACTGACAGCGAAGCAGTCAGCTGCTGCTGGCTTGTTGCTCCGCCTCCTCTCTTGTCTTGAGGAGGGCATGTAGTACGCTCATGTGAACGGCGGCTTCACCCTCAGGGCTCCAGATGGCGATCAAAATGGTCGCAATGCGACTTAGAATTTACAAATGGTGACAAGACTTTTTAGCCTTGTCGCCATTTGCGACTAGATCCGCCGGTGCAGCTCTGCAGTTGAATACAGCGGCGGGCACGGGAGATGATAGTTCTCTGCCCCGCCGCCGATGTTCTTCTCAGCAGGGCAGTGGAGAAGGAGTCTCTCCCTCCCCCCGTGCTGCTGCCGCCGCCAATAAGAGGAGCTGCAGTGGAGTATGTCATAAACGTACCTGTACGCAGATGGATACCGCACGTAGAAAGGGGTGGTTAACTTCCGGTTAACCCTTTTATAGATTCAGTTTGGTATACTGCCACCACGTGTTTTAACGGCACACGAACAGACTACCGGTCACTCACCCTCACGCAGAGCAGGAAATGAACCAGCTCCCGCTTGCATAGGTGACAGGGACCGAAATTTCAAAAAATCGTCTGTTCCATTGGTGGGTGACATTAACCCATTTTTGCCATTGAAAAACCCCTGCTCTGCATAGGTGGCAGGGAACTAAATTTTGTAAAAACGTCTGTTACTTCGGTGGGTGACCGCAATAAATGAGGAGAGCGTCAAATAAGGGATGTGCCCCGGTCGTGGTGCTGCTGGTGGAGCTCCTGTTGCAGGGAGGGGACGTGGTCGATCTGTGCCAGCTACACGCCCAAATGAAACACCTTCCTCAGGTGCGCGTACACGACAGAGTCTTCAACGTTATTTAGTAGGCCTGAATGCCGCTCTACGAATGGTGAGGTCAGAACAAGTACAGGCCCTAGTAGATTGGGTGGCTGACAGTGCCTCCAGTTCCTTCACATTGTTTCCCACCCAGTCTCTTGCTGAAAGATCAGAGTTGGCAGCTGCAGCCCATGTCCATCAGTCTTTCACCTCACCCACTTGCAAATCAGCCAAGCAGTCTGAGCCCCAAGTCATGCAGCAGTCTATTCTGCTTTCTGACGACTCTGCTAGCAGGGTTTCCCAGGGCCATCCACATATCCCTGCCCCAAAAGTGGAAGAGATTGAGTGCAACGATGACCAACCACTTATATTTCTAGATGAGTAGATGGGAGGACCGCCGCAGCACGTCTCGGATGATAACGAAACACAGGTGCCAACTGGTGTGGCTTTCTGCAGTGTGCAGACCGACAAGGAGGGCAGGGGTGAAGACTGGGTGGAAGATAATGTGGAGGACGATGAGGTCCTCGACCCCACATGGAATCAAGGTCATGCGAGGGACCTGTGTAGTTCGGAGGAAGAGGTGGTGGTCGCACAGAGCCACCAGCTGTCATGACTGGCGTCACGCAAAGGGAGGGAAATGGGAAGGCCCTGTACAAGGGAGAGGGAAAGGTGGTGACCCCTGACTCACCTTGAGGCTCGCACCTGACTGCTCTGACGTCCCTAGACGGGTTCCTCACCCGTACGCCGATCACGTGCCTAAACCCTGGCTTTCCCTAAGCTGAGCCCTATGTAGTGAACGGGGCGGTGGGATCACTAGTCCGCACCACTGACACTAAGAGGAAAACACCAAGGAGAGGACAGACAATACAGACAAAACATATAATCCCAGGTGGGTGACAACTGCAGACAACAAAAGCCCAACAGGGATCCGGGGGGTAACGCTCTGGAACAACAACCAGGGATCACAGCTACTCATCTCCAGTGGGTCAGTATAGAAGTCCAGGCAGGAAGCTCTATATCTGGCAACCAGAGAAGTGGGAGAGGGGAATATAAGGAGGTTGGGAGTGCTGGACAAGAAACAGCTGAGGAGAAGAAGCTACGGATCCCTGAGTGAGCCAAAAAGGGTTGCAAGGCAAACCCAGAAAGCTACCATTAAAGAACAGCACTATCTTTATGCATAGAACGCGCAGCCACCCGCTGCGACTTCCTGACCCCGGGTATAACGGAGTCAGACGTGGCTCTTGACACCCTCGTGACACCAGCACAGCAAAAGAGAGAGCAGGGTACAAAAGCAGAGCGGCTGTCCCCTAGACAGTACACCTGCTACTGCCCACCACACCAAGGGCCCGAGCACACCAAAGCCAGCTCCAAAGAGTTCCCTGGCGTGGCAGTTGTTCAGACAATGTGCTGACGACAAGACACAAGTGGTTTGCACGCTGTGCAATCAGAGCCTGAAGCGAGGCATAAACGTTCTAAACCTGAGCACAACCTGCATGACCAGGCATCTAAGTGCAAAGCACGAGCTGCAGTGGAGTATGTGATGAACGTACCTGTACGCAGACGGATAACGCACGTGACAAGGGGTGGTTAACTTCCGGTTAATCCTTTTATAGATTCAATTTGGTATACTGCCACTACGTGTTTTAATGGCACACAAACTGACTACCGGTCACTCACCCTCACGCAGAGCAGGGAATGAACCAGCTCCCGCTTGCTGACCAATCGCAATTGTTCAGCCAAGCAACAATCAAAATGACCTTTCTCACACAAAATGGTAACGTTACTCTCTTCAGAGACAGGATTCATTAATTGCTTTGCTTAGAACACGGAAAACTTATCATCCACCCGAACAGAATCCTCTCCCCTTCTGCTCCCGCCTGCGTCTGCACTGACACCCCCACACCCGGAAACCCCCGTTGCTGCTCCCCCGATGACACTGCACTCGCAGCCAACCCGTGCACGCCCCAGGCCTGTAACGGCGTCCCCCCACTCAACCCCCAACTAGCAACCAACCCTGCCAAACCCCCCAACAATTGCCCCAGGCCCTTACTCAACTCTAACTGGGAGACACCCCCCACCCCAGCCCCCACACCCTGCACTACCTGCGCAAGTGGTCCCCATGCAATCTCACCTGGCTGCCTGGGCGCTGTGTTCCCATCAGTCGCAAGTCCTGACTCCTGAAGATCTCTCCTCTGCGTCACGCCGTCGCCGTCCCCTGGACCCGCTGGGACCAGGGACGTCCTCTCCAGGATAGACCATGAAGCTGGAACCCTCATCTTCACCTTGCCTCCTGGCAAGGCAGGAACGTGCGGTGCAGCAGGACCCCTCCACGGCCCGGACCTCCGGACATCTCCTGGGACTGGCCGACTCTTGTCCCCTGGCCCCACGCAGACCAGGGATGCCGGGGTTAACGGTCGCTTCTGAACTGCTCCTGGGGGCGGAGCCTCTTGCACTGCTTGCCTCCTGGGGCCTGCTGCCACCGACGGATCCACCTGCAGCAGCCCCGCGCTGTACGCCTGACCTCCCACGCCGAGAGGCCACCTCTGTGCCTGGAGTTACAGAGGCGCCCGCAGTACCCGGTCCCGCTCCCACGACGTCGCCGCTTGCAGGAGTAGATGGCCGGGCCCGGCAACCCACCAGGCTCAGCCTACATTGAGGATTCCTCCCACGTCGGGGCCTGGAGGAAGCTGGTGTCGGCGGCACCCGACGTGGAGGGTCCCGCGAGGGGCTCCTAATACGGCGCTGAGCCCGAGGGGGGGAAGCCGATGGTGAAAGGCGCGCCGGCGGCCTGGCCCGCCGCGGCCGTAAAACAGGTGGGTGAGGCAGAACGGACACCTCACCCGGCCCCCTCAGCAGCAGCTGAATCTGCTCTTGAGCCCACGCTGGGCCCCTCACCTCCGCCGCTACCCGCAATTCCCCGATCATGGCCTCCAGTTGCTGCATCCTTCTAGTAAGCTAGCTCTCAGCTTTTTCTCTTTCCCAAAATGGCCCCTGCCTTCCTCTTCCCTGCCTATTTAACCCCTTAACTCAA
>NW_024400361.1:0-35076 GCF_905171765.1 Bufo bufo
TTGTATGATACCAATGAGGTTGTCAGTGCATCCAATTACCTTTCTGAACCCCTGGCTCTGCAGATAAGCAGTTTCTCTTAGAGCCTCTGGGCATAGAAATAGTACAAGGTAAACTGTATATCAGCCAGCAGGGGTTTTTACAGGCATGATCCTGCATTGTCAGGGTGCAGGGCAAAGGCATCAAACACACAATTGATGGCAGTGTCAGCTTAACATCACACTAAACATCTGTATACCTGCACAGACAGGAATGTAGGGAGGCTGGAGATCAATTGTCTAATGTGTCTTCTGTCTCTGGTAAAATTGCTCAGAAAATGACTTATGTTGACCTAAAGGCATTGTGAAAGAGTCGTTCCAATTGGCTAAAGCTCAATGCATTATTGAAAATACAAAAACAATATATTTGATTAAGACTTTGTGGCTAAATAAAGCTCATAAAGATAACTATTATTTTTTATGTATCCTCCCTCTATAGGTCCATTCTCATTGGCTGACCGAGCAGGCAATTATCGGGAAGGAACCGTTTGTTCCCGATAGTTGTCTGAACCCTGATCGTGAATGGAGGTGATAGATGCATTAACCCCGCTTTTAGGGGACTTCCTTTCATTACAGATGGGACAAGCGATCGCTACCGCAATTGCTCATCACCATACAGATTCATTGTTTCTGGACAGCAGATCGTGGTTTTTGCTGTCCAGCAAGTATGTTTGAGGAAGGCTAAGGAATAGCCGAAACAGTGCACTTCTGGGTTGCTTGTACTTCTTTTCCTTTGGATTAAAGCACAATTTTCTTCAAATTGTGGGATGCTACCTCCTTTTCTATATATGGACTCAGTAGGGAGCTTATCATGGTAGGCCTGGGAAGCTTCAGAAGCATACAGCTGCTATGGTAAATGATCAGAGCCCCGCAATTTCACTGCGGGGTTCCAATTGAAGGAAGAGGAGCCGCATCCCTTTGCCTTACCTCACAGATGCTGCGTTCATGTTGAACGCAGCATATGAGGGGTTAAATGATGCAGTTCAGTGGGATCGCCATCCCCATTATTGCGGCCGGGTGCCTGCTGTATAATACAGCCAGCACTGCCACATATGGACCAGGCTTACTGCAGCAGCCTGCTACATACAATTGCAGGCACATAATGCCGTACATGTACAGCATTATGCGGTAAGGGGTTAAACAGTTTGGCCAATCTCGACTAAATCGGCAGCTTCAGCCGATAGACATCTAATGTGTAATGTGTATGGCCAGCTTAAGAAGAGCATGCAGCCACATACACTTTGGCACATATTGTTGAATTTTTGCATCAACCAACAAAAATGTAATGTGCTTGGCCAGCCACATGCAGCTTTGGCCAGAAAACCAGTCATTCATTTTGGCTGTCCCTCCTATGACATTCTTTTTTCTCAAGTTGACACAGCTTTTGCCAACATCAAAACTCACTGTATTCCAAAAGCAAAAAGTTAAAACTAGCATAATCAATGTAAGCCAGTAAGCCAGTATTCAACTGATTTCTAATTCTCTTATGCTCAAAGTAGTTATCTTACTGCTAGGTTATTCATTTAGGCAAACTTCATGTGAATAAAAGATTTAGAAAGTTTAAAACAGATGTTCTGCATGCTAAATTCCAGTACAAAGAACAAGGGTGGGCAATGTGAAATTGAATCCCCATAAAAGTTCAATTGGCAGCTAATTTTATAAACCATCTTAAAAGAAAGCTCTCACAGGTGTCCTGCATTTAAAATGTACCTGGAAATTAAAGCTTGATTTATATAACACCTTTAAATGTGGGGTATTTTCTGTTCTTTGTATGCATTTATCCCAGAGTTCTCCAGGGACAGAGTCTGCACTAATTAGAGTAAAGTGAGATATAAGGAGGGGGAGGCTGAGAGGAATGCAGAATGCAGTTACAAGCTTTTTTTTGTGTTGGACAAAAACATCCCCATTTTGTGTCTTGCCTAGCCAGATGGCACTGATACATGCTGGAAAACACATATACCTTTTGAGGAAAACAGCATTTGCAGACATCTTAATTATAACTTTCTTACAAACTAATAAAAGTTACATTTTCAAAAGTCAAAATTTACGTTAGAGCTATTTTCTCAGCAATATATTTGGATTACATATGAAAACAATCTCAAAGAAAATTGTTCCAAGAAGCTAATTCCAAAGTAGTATGTGTCAACACCATCCAGGTGACATTGTTTTCAGATCTCAGAGTTGGCCCAAAAATTTCAGGGAGTTATTGAACTTCTTGATCACACAAATAGATTTACTTAGTTGCTGATTTAAATGTGTAAGCTCTCTTTTCTAGAGATGAGCACATTTCTGTAAATTCAGTTGAGGCGTTATTCAACTAAATCAACTGATTTGAGTTGGACCTGAATCAAATTGACCTGAATGAAAAGTGCTTAATGTCTAGAAAACATGGGGATGAAATTCTGATACCTCCCTGCCCCTTCTCCCTCCCTCTCTGTCTACATCTCTGTCTGTTTCTCAAAGTTGTCCCAAAATAATTTATCTAAAATTCTGTTTCTATAGAATAGAATTTTTCAAAAAATTCAGGTCGAATTCTGATTCAATAGGATTGATTCGCTCTTCTCTACTCTTCTCTACTCTAATATTGCATCAAATAAACTCCCTGTCTTATAATTATAATTATTTATTATTAAAGCGCCAATCATTCTATAGCGCTGTAGATAGGAAAAGGGGTATACATACATAATACAGACAATTGCAGTAAACATGAGCAAGACGAGTTACAAACTTTCTATAACAAAAGAGTTACAGAAAGGGAGAGGACCCTTCCTGCAAGAGCTTATAATCTACAAGGTATGGAGGAAGGACACAGTAGGTAAGGGTAAAGCTAGTCATGGTGGTATAGAGGCAGCAGGGTCACTGGTTGTAGGCATGTCTGAAAAGGTGGGTTTTCAGATTTCTTTTGAAGGATTCCACTGTAGATGAGAATCTGATATGTTGGGGTAGAGAGTTCCAGAGCATGGGGGATGCATGGGAGAAATCTTGGAGGAAATTGTGGGAAGAAGTGATAAGAGGAGAGCAGGAGGTCTTGTGAGGATCTAATCGGGTCAGTTAGGTTCCAATTATGACAAGCAAAACAGCGCTGCACGCTGACAGAGCTTCCGAAGCAGATGTAAACATGGTCTAAAATTCTTGATTATTCACAAGCAGAAGATGTCACAGTACCTTCTGTGACAGAGGTTGGAAGAGAGTCTGACTGCACGTACGGTTAACTGACAGTCTCTTGATTCTCAGTGTTGTTGTTTGGTAATGACTACACCTCTTGTCAAATTTTGTTTGGTTTCACACTTCATACCATGCGGTTGATATTCTCTGCTTGGATTTGGAGGAGTTGGTGTGTGGACCTTGCTTGTGTTCCTGCTCATCCATTTTCTATAAGATAAGTTGTACTGCTCTTGTATTTGGTTGTTCCCTTGTGCTTGTTGTTACTAGGCCTCAGGGAGACGCTGATTTGTTCACCTGGGAAGGAACGAGTAGTCTCATTCCCTTTCACTACCTTTAGGGCATCTCAGGGCTCCTAGGGTTTAGGTTCCGACATATATATTTCCCCACCTTTAGGGTCTATAAAATACTGGACAGGAGTCAGGGCCAGATCTAGGGGTTTCCAAGGAGGTGACCTTCCCTTCTCCCTAGCCCCACCCCTTGAGGCCCTAGTTCTCTTTGTCCTATCCCTTCTGTTGTCTTTCTAAGGTCCTTCCTCTCTTCCATTATTTGTGACATTATCAACCGCCAAATAACCGCCATTTTCGTTGTATCAGTGCGGCAATGGATCCTATTTCTGCACTGGTCAGAAGACAACTCCAGGGTTGTCTCGGGAGGCAGCTGACCTCCGCACGACCGTCTCACAGATCCAGAGACCACAGGCAGCTGGTTCAGACAGCGGAAACCAGGTCTGTCCCTGAACCAAAGGTGGCTCTTTCGGACAGATTTTTCGGGGGAAGCGAATAAAAAATTTTAGTCGTTCAGGGAGTCGGGTAAAATTATATTTTAAACCTGCGTCCCACGCTCTTCAGGGGACGAGAGTCAAAGAGTGGGTATAATCATTTCTTTGCTAAAAGATGATGCTCAGTCTTGGGCTTTTTCGTTGCCGACCGGAAGATTAATTTTCAGAGCTCTAGAGCTTATCTATGATGACCCAGATCGATCTCCCTAGCCGAGACCAAGTTGCGTGGCTTACTGCAGGGAGGACATTCTGTAGATACCTATTGCTCTGAATTTAGGAGATGGGCTACGGATACGGAGTGGAATGATCCTGCTCTCTATAGTCTATTCTGCAAGGGCTATCCGAGGGCCTAAAGATGCATTGGCATTTCACAAATATCCCGAGTTATTGGAGGCGGCTATGTCCCTTGCTGTACGTATTGATAGACGCTTGAGGAAAGATCTTGGGTTCCTCACACTCAGGACGTACTATCAAATAAGGTGGCGGCCTCTTCCGACATTTAGGTAAAGAGACACTTTGAGCACATGTCTGGTGATGAGCCAATGCAGCTGGGGGGGAGCTACCCCTGGATCTGGTAAAAGGAACTTTAGGCTTAAGATGAGACTCTGCTTTTTCTGTGGAAAAGGGGGACATTTTATTAACGTATGTCCTTATGTTAAACGTCAAGGTAAAAAAGAAAAAAATATGTGTTTAGTTCTCATCTCACTCTTGGTGGTGTGGGTAGGGAATCTGAGAAATTACTTTTGTCTTTTGCCGGTAGTACCTGATTTCTCCTGCCTGCCAAGGGTGGCGCTAGACTCTAAAACTGTAAAAATGTAAGCGTTTATTGACAGTGGGGCAGGGGTTAACCTAGTTGATGGTCAGTTTGTTCGTATACATGGGTTGACAACAAGTGCATTAGACAAAATATTTCAGTGTTTGCTATTGATTCTGCTCCTCTCACACAAAAATATTTATCACAAATGGTGCAGGGCATTCGTTTATTGGTGAGTAATTTTCATCAAGAATCTATTTCGTGATTTGTGCTGGAGGGTCTGCCTGCTCCCTTGATGCTAGGTTTACCATGGTTAAGCAAACATAATCCTACCATTGGAATGATTATTGCATAGACAACTGTCTTAGCACGTCGCTTCTGTTGTAACCACTAAAGTTATACCTTCATTTATTTCAGATTTTTCTGATGTATTCTCTGAAAGTGGAGACCAGGAGTTACCTTCACATCGGGAGTATGATTGCCCCATCAACCTTATTTCCGGAGCAAGGTTGCCCTAGTTTCGGTTATATAATTTTTCTGAACCCAAAAGCGTATCCATGCAAGAATATATCACCAAGAGCTTGGCTAAAGGTCATATTAGACCAAATTCCCAGTGGCCTCAGGGTTCTTCTTTGTTAAGAAAAAGGATGGACCTCTTAGGCCATGTTTGGACTTGTGTGAGCTTAATCGCATTACAGTCGGTGAACCTTATCCCCTTCCGGATTTGTTCAATCAGATTGTCGGAGCCAAGGTGTTCTCTAAGTTGGGTTTAAGGGGGGCATAAAATCTGGTAAGAATCAAGGAGGGGGACGAATGGAAGACAGCCTTTAATACCCCTGAAGGTTATTTTGAGAATTTGGTCATCCCTTTTGGGTTGACCAATGCTCCTGCGGTTTTCCAACATTTCATTAATTACATATTTCATGATCTGGTGGACATTGGTTTGTTGTGCTGTATCTGGATGATATTCTAATTTATTCTCCAGACATGAAAACTCATCAGGATCATGTGAGACAAGTGTTACAGATCCTAAGGGAAAAATAAATTGTATGCTAAGATGGAGAAGTGTATATTTGCAGGTTCCAGAAGTGCAATTCCTGCGTTTACCTACTCACATCTTTGGGTTTTCGTATGGATCCGGAGAAAGTCAAAGCTGTGTTGGACTGGGATCGACCCGAAAATCCGAAAGCGCTCATGGGATTTTTGGGGTTCACCAACTACGAAAAATTTAAATATCGTGCAAAGTTCATTTATTTCAGTAATGGAACTTAAAAGGTGAAACTAACATATGAGATAGACTCAAGAGATACTCAAGCCTTTATTTGTTATAATTTGGATGATTATGCTTACAGCTTATGAAACCCCAAAGTCACAATTTTGAGGTACTCAGGGGGTATGGATAAATTTGCTGACTACAGTGTGACACTTTGAGCCTAGAATATTGAACCTTTTCACAAAATTCTAATTTTAAGCTGCATTAATGCAATTCCTTTTAATTTGCATTACTGAAATAAATGGACTTTTGCATGATATTCAAATTTTTTGAGTTTCACCTGTACTACCGTACATTTATCTTTAATTAATTGACTGTTGTTAAACCATTAACAGATATGACTAAGGCCTCATGCACACAGCCGTTGTTTTGGTCCACATCCAAGCTGCCGTTTTGGGGGCTTGGGGGGCGCAGTGGAAGAGGCTGTAGCAGTGGAAAAGTTGAAGTCAGCCGAGGAGGAGACGGAGGATGGAGTAGAAGTAGGAGAAGAAGAGGCAGGTCTGCATGCAACCTTGGCGGTAACACCAAATCCACACAGGAGCCACAGGTTACATGCTTGACGGCCGTCAGAAGGTTCACCCAGTGGGCAGTAAAAGTTATGTACCTTCCCTGCCCGTGTTTGCTAGACCAGTGTCTGTGGTTAGATGTATCTTAGCACCGACACTGTGTTCCAGAGATATATTCACTTGCCGCTGAACATAGCCATATAGCTCTGGGATGCCCTTCTGGGAGAAATATTTCCTTCCGAAGACCTTCCATTGCGGTGTGCCAATGGGCAGAAATTTTCTAAAGGCCTCAGAGTCCACCAGTTTATATGGCAGTAGTTGGCAGGATAGCAGTTCCGACAAGCCAGCAGTCAGACGTTGGGCAAGAGGGTCATCCGGCATCATCAACTTTTACGCTCGAACATTTGGGCCACGGAAGCCTGCCTTCTGCCAGATGAACGCGACGACGGTACGGTGGACGGTGGAGTGGAGGACAAATTGGAGAAGAGAGGAGAAGGAGAAGAGGCAGGGCGTGGAGCACCGGGAGTGTGGCTTTGTGGGTTCTGACGGCTCCAACTGGGCTTGGTGATGGGAGGCCAGATGCCTTCATAAGGCTGTCGTCTCTAGGTGAGTGTTGGGCTTACCGCGACTTATGCGTTGACAGCACAGGCTGCAGATGGCAACACTATTGTCAGCAGCGGGAGTCCCAGGCTATGAGCTGTGCGCTACGATTGGCCAGCGCTGCAGCAAGGGACAACCCTAATACAAAAACTCTGCCCAGTACAAAAGAGGGAGATGCAGACACCGGAGCCTATACCGGGCGAACAGAGCGGCGCCCAGACATACTAGTAAGTGCAGGGGGACCCCTGGGCGCCGCTCTGCCCACTGATATAGTTTGTTTTTAGTTTTTAAACTAGTGAAAGGTCCTCTTTAAGGGCTTTGATATATCTGCTTACACAAAATAATGATTGAGGCCTGCGATATATCTGTATTTTGTGGAAGCAGGTATATCGCAGGCCTCAATAAATATTTGGTAGAAACAGGTATATCAAACCCCTTAATCAGTATTTTGTGGAAGCAGGTTTTTGCAGCCCTCAATTAGTATTGTGTGGAAGCAGGTATATCAAACCCCTTAAACAGTATTTTGTGGAAGCGGTTATATCGCAGGTCTCAAATTATCAATATTTGGTGGAAGCAGGCATATCGAACCACTTAATGAGTATTTTGTGGAAGCAGGTATATCGCAGGCCTCAATCAATATTTGGTGGAAATAGGCATATCGAACCCCTTAATCAGTATTTTGTGGAAGCAGGTATATCACAGCCCTCAATCAGTATTTTGTGGAAGCAGGTATATCAAAGCCCTTAATCAATATTTTGTAGAAGCAGGTATATCGCACCCCTCAATCAATATTTGGTGGAAACAGGTATATTGCAGCCCTCAATCAGTATTTTGTGAAAGCAGGCCTATCAAATCCCTTAATCAGTATTTTGCGGAAGCAGGTATATTGCAGCCCTCAATCAATAGTTTGTGGAAGCAGGTATATCAAACCCCTTAATCAATATTTTGTGGAAGCAGGTATATCGCAGGCCTCAATCAATATTTGGTAGAAACAGGTATATCAAACTCCTTAATCAGTATTTTGTGGAAGCAGGTATATCGCAGCCCTTAATCAGTATTTTGTGGAAGCAGGTATATAAAACACCTTAATCTGTATTTTGTGGAAGCAGGCATATTGCAGTCCTCAATAAATATTTGGTAGAAACAGGTATATCGTACCCCTTAATCAGTATTTTGTGGAAGCAGGTATATCGCAGCCCTCAATTAGTATTGTGTGGAAGTAGGTATATCAAACCCCTTAATCAGTATTTTGTGGAAGCAGTTATACCGCAGGTCTCAATCAATATTTAATGGAAGCAGGCATATCGAACCACTTAATGGGTATTTTGTGGAAGCAGGTATATCACAGGACTCAATCAATATTTGGTGAAAACAGGCATATCGAACCCCTTAATCAGTATTTTGTGGAAGCAGGTATATCATAGCCCTCAATCAGTATTTTGTGGAAGCAGGTATATCAAAGCCCTTAATCAGTATTTTGTGGTAGCAGGTATATTCGCACCCCTCAATCAATATTTGGTGGAAACAGGTATATTGCAGCCCTCAATCAGTATTTTGTGAAAGCAGGCCTATCAAATCCCTTAATCAGTATTTTGCAGAAGCAGGTATATTGCAGCCCTCAATCAATAGTTTGTGGAAGCAGGTATATCAAACCCATAATCAATATTTTGTGGAAGCAGGTATATTGCAGGCCTCAATCAATATTTGGTGGAAACAGGTATATCAAACCCCTTAATCAGTATTTTGTAGAAGCAGGTATATCGCACCCATTAATCAATATTTGGTGAAAACAGGTATATTGAACCCCTTAATCAGTATTTTGTGGAAGCAGGTATATCGCAGCCCTCAATCAATATTTGGTGGAAGCAGGTATATCAAAGCCCTTAATCAGTATTTTGTGGAAGCAGATATATCACACCCCTCAATTATTTTTTTCCCACAACAGTTATATCACACCACCCTGCTTATTTGGGGTAGCAGGTATATCACAGCCCTCAATCAGCATTTTGTGGAAGAAGGTATATCACACCCCTCAATCAGTATTTTGGGGGGCAACAGGTATATCACACCCGTTGCAATTTGCTGTTCCAATGCCGTTTGTCCCTCTATATAGCTGCGGTTTCGCAGCAGAACCGCAGACAACTGCTGCTCAATACAAATGCACTATAATATACTTTCTTTGTTAGAAAGTATATTATAAGTATATCACACCCCTCAGTATATCATACCTATCGATATCACACCTATACCAGTCCTTAAAAGGAATTTTGTGGCCCTATTAGCTAGCGTTTGATGTCCCTAACAGCCTGTCCCTGTTCCACAAAGCAACCTCTCCCTACACTAGCAAAACACAGAATCTAAAATGGCTTCCAGATCGGGTTCTTTTATAGGGTAGAGGTGTGTCCATGGGCTGAAACATCTCAATTGACTGTCCTGTCCCACCTGATGGATGTGTCATGGGTCAATCGCGGACATCGCCATATGTTCGCATAATCGGTGAGGCGCAAGGCCATCTCTGCTCCCGAATTCTCTGTAGATCTGTCCAGTATCTCGTTCACTGCAAGGGTTACGGTCCAGAGGAGAGAATGTGGGTTCCAGCAGCCGATGTAAATGCCAGTCGCCTTGTGAAAGCCTTTCACAAGGCAAATCCGGATAAGGTCGGTCCTGGGTGTCCGGACGTCACCCGTAGAAGAGGGGGTACTGTCACGGTAACTTCTGTGACAGAGGTTAGAAGATCAGAGAGACTGACTGCACGTGAGGTTAACTGACAGTCTCTTGATTCCCAGTGTTGTTGTTTGGTAATGACCACAACTCTTGTCAGGTGCAGCTGGCGGTCATTACTGCTTCCCTATTTAGTTTGGTTTCACACTTCATACCATGCGGTTGATATTGTCTGCTTGAATTTGGAGGAGTTGGTGTGTGGACCTTGCTTGTGTTCCTGCTCATCCATTTTCTATAAGATAAGTTGTACTGCTCTTGTATTTGGTTGTTCCCTTGTGCTTGTTGTTACTAGGCCTCAGGGAGATGCTGATTCGTTCACCTGGGAAGGAACGAGTAGTCTCATTCCCTTTCACTACCTTTAGGGCATCTCAGGGCTCCTAGGGTTTAGGTTCCGACATATGTATTTTCCCACCTTTAGGGTCTATAAATACTGACAGGAGTCAGGGCCAGATCTAGGGGTTTCTTAGGAGGTGACCTTTCCCTTCTCCCTAGCCTTGAGGCCTAGTTCTTTGTCCTCTCCCTTCTGTTGTCTTTCTGGTGTCCCTCCTCTCCCCATTATTCGTGATTCTTTTCAGAAATTTCTATGACTGAAAATAATTTTCATTCATTAGAAAGGGGTTGCTTCTGCTGCAAGCACATGCATGTGTATAAACCCCTTTATGAAGACCTGAACCTTCGCAGAAAATGTGTGCAAAAAATCTGCTGCATGTGAAAGTACCCTAATACCGTATGTACATTGATATTTGTATGTTGATTTTACTTAGCGTACTTTCAGACTAGCGGCAGGGGACTCCGGCAGGCTGTTCCAGCAGGTGAACAGCCTGTCGGATCCATCCTGCCACTAGTTTATGTTGGCCCCCGGACTACAGCTCCATTGCCAATCATGTAAATTACACTTGTCATGTTACAGGTAAAAAATTATTTGATTTCATTTATAGGAGTTACATGTGGATCTTACTGTCATTGCCTTCCTGGGGCCTGTAGTGGACTTACAGTTTCCACATTTACCACATTTGTAGAAGCCTTTTAGCTTCACCCACTCTTAAATATAGGCCTACTCCGGCCCCCCCTCCCTCCCCTGTATTTAACTCATTGGTGGCCAGTGCGGCCGGCCCCCCCTCCGTCCCTCCCTTGTATTTAACTTATTGGTGGCCACCACTGGCCACCAATGAGTTAAATACAGGGGAGGGAGGGAGGGGGGGCCGGCCGCACTGGCCACCAATGAGTTAAATACAAGGGAGGGAGGGGGGGCCGGCCGCACTGGCCACCAATGAGTTAAATACAGGGGAGGGAGGGGGGCCGGCCGCACTAGCCACCAATGAGTTAAATACAGGGGAGGGAGGGGGGGCGCACTGGCCACCAATGAGTTAAATACAAGGGAGGGGGGCTGCACTGGCCACCAATGAGTTAAATACAGGGGGGTAGGGAGGGGGGGCCGGCCGCACTGGCCACCAATGAGTTAAATACAGGGGAGGGAGGGGGGGGTCTGCCCCCTGCTGCCTGGCAGCACCTGCCAGGCAGCAGGGGGCAGTCATGTACACAGTTCTTTTAGTATATTCTAACTTGAAGCGTCCCCATCACCATGGGAACGCTTCTGTGTTAGAATATACTGTCGAGCGGATCCGTCTGTACAGACACCAGGCGGATCCGCTCCGAACGCAAGTGTGAAAGTAGCCTTACCTGTTCTAAAGATGTGTTAATTACCTTTTGTGGATAATTATTATTCAGGAATTAATTAAACAATTGTTTAGCTTCTTCTTCAAATTGACTATCTAAAGTACAATTTCTTTTAAGATGACGGAACTGATTGGTCGGAATAATGGTTAACCATCTAGGTAAGTGACAGCTTGTATACAGTATGTAGCTGTTTTTTGCTACCGGCTTATGATGAGTTTTACAAATCAATCTATTATATTGAGATGAGATGACCAGGTCTCAAAAAAACGACCTGTTCCCTGCTAATATTTTGCGTAAACTTCTACTTTTTAGAATTTTGATTAAAATCAATTAGAAACTGGCTAATTTTATCTTCCCCTCTATCCCAAATAAACAGAATGTCATCAATAAAGCGGCGCCAGAGTACCAGACCATTCCCCAGTCGGGGTTGAATGGTCTCATATTCCTACTGTGCCATAAATAAGTTTGCGATTCTGTACCCTGTTTGTGATCTATAACTGTATATAAGGAACTAACGTCAAGTGTGCCTAATATCCAATGAGGTTGGTACTGTAAACCCTCTACCAATGCAATAACCTGAGTGGTGTCTTTTATGTAGGATGGTAAAACTTTGACAATTGGTTGGAGTCACTGATCCACTGCCGGATATGATGGGGCAGCCTGGGGGATTTTTGTTATCTTTGTGAACTTTTGGTACTTTTACGCACTGCCAGAAAAGAGACATGTAATATTGACAACGAGAGTCTGTATATACCATGGAGATTATTTTTCATGACCCAAGGGCTCTTGGGAATAAGAAAACATGTGCCACACCTGCAGCACAGCAACTATTGCACATTTTTGCCTTAAATTCTAACAGTAAGTCTAGTTACATATAGTATAATGATAGTAAAGAAATAGAGATTTATAGTGCCTCCAAATAATTCCAAGTATATGTCTGGCACATCCAACACCCCATATTTCAGGTGACACTAATATGAATTAAAATAAACTTGTTATGTTATCCATGGTGTCTGATCTGTAGGCAGCATGTTGCAGAACAGGGTGAGCTGAGAAGATTGATATATACTTTAGCCACATGGGAAAAGATACAGTATAACATTTTGTCTCTGCTCATTCTGGGCTTAGGAGTCCAGTGGGTGGTCCTATCAGTGATTGAAAGCCTGTCCTCTTTGACGGTGTATATAGCAGGGGCGGATTGGCCATAGAGCTTACAGGGAAATTTTCCGGATGGACCGATGCCCAGGGGGCTGCCTGGGCCCTCCTCATGGTTGGCCAGTGGAATAATTTGGGGCTGTATTTTGTGCTGCTGGCAGTATTCTGTGATGAACTGTGGTATTTGGCTCTGTTGGGGTGGTATAATGTGCCACAATATTGTATTGCTGGCCCTGCCTTCCATCAATTTGGACCCGACTACAAAACGGGGCCACTATTAGTATTTTTTCCAGGGCCACTTTAAGTTCCCAGTTCACCCCTTGTATATAGAGACAATTGTCAATCACTGATAGGACTGCCCAATGAACATCTAAGAATAGAATGAACAGGGATAGAAATGAAACAAACACAAGTTATAGTGAATCTTTTCTTACAAAACTGTATACCTGTATATCAATCTGCTCAGCTCCTCTTGCTTTATAACATGCTTCATGCAGATCTTGTAAAGGCAAATCTTGAGGATCATGTTGTGCAATTAAAAAACTTGGATATATGAATTTTACAATAGGGATATGTATGAAATCTTCATGGGTGACCAGCTAGCAGACACCCCCAGCACCACTTATCTACTGCTAGTCATATTCCAAAGAACAGATGTCCAAGGCAACTGATCCATCTGCTGGTAACAATCTAATGTCTTAAGATCCTCATACACATTAGTCTATTGTCAGCAGAACCAGCCAAGAACGGTGGGTTCAGCCAACACTTTGATGGGTATGGGGTGAGAAGGACTGGGTGAGATGAATATTTTTGCCCAATCCTTTTGTTCTCTCTGGAGATAAGCTACCCACAGAAGTGTCCTCCGGGAGGGAGTCGGGGAAAGATATCTGTCAGTTAGGCTGGGATCACACGGGCGTTGCGGGAAAATGTGCGGGTGCGTTAGGGGAACACCCACGATTTTTCCGCGCGAGTGCAAACCATTGTAATGCGTTTTGCACTCGCGTGAGAAAAACCGCGCATGTTTGGTACCCAAACCCGAACTTCTTTACAGAAGTTCGGGCTTTGGATCGGTGTTCTGTAGATTGTATTATTTTCCCTTATAACATGGTTATAAGGGAAAATAATAGCATTCTGAATACAGAATGCATAGTAAAACAGCGCTAGAGGGGTTAAAAAAAATAAAAAAAATTTAACTCACCTTAGTCCACTTGATCGCGCAGACCAGCATCTCCTTCTGTCTCCTTTGCTGAACAGGACCTGTGGTGAGCATTCATTACATGAACAGGACCTTTGGTGACGTCACTCCGGTCATCACATGATCCATCACCATGGTAAAAGATCATGTGATGGATCATGTGATGACCAGAGTGACATCACCAAAGGTCCTGTTCATGTAATGAATGCTCACCACAGGTCCTGTTCAGCAAAGGAGACAGAAGGAGATGCCGGTCTGCGCAATCAAGTGGACTAAGGTGAGTTAAATAATTTTTTAATTTTTTTTAACCCCTCCAGTGCTGTTTTACTATGCATTCTGTATTCAGAATGCTATTATTTTCCCTTATAACCATGTTATAAGGGAAAATAATAATGATCAGGTCTCCATCCCGATCGTCTCCTAGCAACCGTGCGTGAAAATCGCACCGCATCCGCACTTGCTTGCGGATGCTTGCGATTTTCACGCAACCCCATTCACTTCTATGGGGCCTGCGTTGCGTGAAAAACGCAGAATATAGAGCATGCTGCGATTTTTCGCGCAACGCACAAGTGATGCGTGAAAATCACCGCTCATCTGAAATGAATGGGTCGGGATTCAGTGCGGGTGCAATACGTTCACCTACCGCATTGCACCCGCGCGGAAATCTCGCCCGTGTGAACGCAGCCTTATTGAATGTGTTTGACAGCTTTAAAGAGGACCTTTCACCACTTCTGACATGTCTATTTTAATAGCTTCCTGCATTCCCTATGTAATAACTATTCTGGAGCATCTATTCTTATGACTCTATGTTGTGCCATTCCTGTATTATTTCTACTAGAATATATGAATGAATCACTATTAGCCTTCAGTAAGGGTACACCCCCAGCTGGTTACCACCCCTATGTATGCTTACTGCAGACTGCTAGAAATTCATTCTACTTCTAGTAGAAATCATAAAGGAATGGCACAACATAGAGTCATAAAAGTAGATGTTCCAGAATTGTTATTACATGGGTAATGTATGTAGCTATTAAAACAAACATATCAGGAGTGGTGAAAGGTCCTCTTTAAGGGCAATTTTATGGTACCCATACACTTTAAATTCCTGTAGGACAAACGCTTGACACACAGACACCTCTGAATGTGGCTTATCTTCCAGAAGAAGAAAATTATTAGGCATTGACATTCAACAGTCCCAATGCTTCTCTGTCCCAAGAAATGATGTTGGGAAAAGAAGGATTGGTTGTGTATGGTGTGTTCGCGAACAATAAATTTATGTTTTTTTTGTTTGGCCAACAATAGTATAATGTGTGTGTGGTCCTTTGTGCACTTAGAAGGTAATCATACATAGGTTGACAGATATCACCTTCCATTTCAGCTTTATTACTTTCAAAAATGTAAATAAAAAGAAATAAAATAAAGTAAACCAAAAAAAAGTTCACCACTGCGTTTCTTGATGTCAAATCGGCTTCGCTGACCTCCGTGTGATGCAGGTAAAATCACAATGAATCGGTCTTTATACAAAAGGTGGTCGCGCTGCCAGGTATACGTCTCAATTCACAAGCTCAAGAGAAGCAGCAATCTTCTTTGATACAACCAACACACCTGAGTCCCGCTGGATAGTAGAACATTGCGTAAACTTAAAACGAGGGTACAGGAGCATATTAACAATATAAAGAAAGGGCTGGAATGTCATAGTGGATCGATGCATTTTAGGAAAATGCATGGTAAGGACCCGAGAGGTTTGTGGTTTGCAGGAGTGGAAAAGGTGAAATTGGACTGGAGAGGATGTGACCCTGTGAGACAGATAGACCGACGAGAAGTGGAATGGATATTCAAAATGAACATTACAGCCCCTTGGCTTAAACATTGATTTCGATTCGAAGCCCTGTTTGGTGGAATAACGTGAGGTAAATACAGGATCTCTGCTTATTGGCTGAGTAAAAAGTGGAAGTGGGTGTAGCCGATAGTGGATAGCTATTGGTGGTATGAAATTATGTGACTAGGGAAGAAGTTATGAATGAAATTAAGAAATATAGGAGGGAGGTAATTTTAATGAAATAGTACGGAATGGACAGACTAAAGAGTGTTTGCGGGATGTATGACCGTGTTGGATATTGTTTCTTGTAACATTGGGAATAGTTGCAGCGCTCCGAATAGGAGCGGGTCTGTATTGGGTTCTGATATCGGATATGATCTGTTTATATGTTCTTATATTCAGTATTTATGAATGTTTTTACGATTATTTATGGTCCTAAGGAAAAATATGTAACATGTGCAATGATATATGTACAAAATGATTTAAAATAATGTATTTTATAGGGTGGGTGTTGTCTGCAAAGGAAGGGGATGCAGATTAACCCCATTTAAATGAAGTGTGCAGAGAAGGGGGGTATGATCGCTCCTGAGGAAACCTTATCGGCGAAACCTAGGTCAGGCATTGTGTTTGATGGACCTGATGGACCTGATTATATGATTATTTAAGTCGTGTTATTCACGATTTTATTGTGAGTATAATAAAAGAGTTTCGGTTGCTTTGAGGAAAGGCTACTATACCTGGCAGCGCGATCAGCTGTATTACTAGCAGTCATTATTAGAAAATGAGCGAACCTGTGGAAGTTCAGGTTCGCCGGGTTCGGCCGAACTTCAGGCCAAAGTTCAGGTTCGGGACACGAACTTGACCTGAACTTGACCCCGGACTCATTAAAGTCAATGAGGACCCGAACTTCAATTTATTATTTTCCGTTATAACATGGTTATAATAGAAAATAATAGCATTCTTAAGACAGACTGCTAAATAAAATAGCAATTGAGGGGTTAAAAATAATAATGTGATGTCACCGCAGGTCCTACTATCTTCATTGAGCAGGTCCTGCAGAAAGAAGAAAGAAGATGATACCGGCTGCGCGATCAAGTGGATGAGGTGAGGTCTTTTTTATTATTTCTAACCCCTCAATGGCCGTTTTATTTAGCTCTCTGTCTTAAGAATGCTATTATTTTCCGTTATAACCATGTTATAATGGTAAATAATAAAATCACCTGAACACCGAACCCGAACCTGAACTTCAGTGAAAAAGTCTGGGTCCGGGTACCCGAACTCGCAAAGTTCAATACGAACCCAAATTTTGCAGTTCGGGTTCTCTCAACCATCACACCCACTGTCCAAATGTTCAATTCCAGGTGCCTAGTTTACCTACATCTGCTCATAAGGCCCATTTACATAGAAACATTGTTATTGGCATCATGGTCATAAATGTAAATGTCTCTTTTAGCAACTCTATAATTTACACAATAGGCATGGCTTTTTTTGCCAAGCTGCAAGAACTCTCCTGAAATAAATTTTCATCAGATCTTTGGAAAAGTCACATGTAAAGGAGCTATAGCTAGATTTCTCATGTACAGAAACGGAATGTATATCTCTGCATGCTCTACAGAATTACCCTTGTTACCTATGATAACCTTTTCAAAAAAGAGATTTGCTGGCAGAATGCAGTAACAAAACTTGGAGGTAGGATTTTATATCTACTATAAATTTATTAAAATACAATATTCTGCCTAACACATGACAATAGAGCTGAGGAGGAAAGATGTTATCGGTGGATGATGGAAAACCTGTCACAAAAGATATTGCACTCCCAAAAATCTTTTCTTCAATTTTGCTTGATTAAAAATCCTTCCATCTCTCAGGGCTGCTTACAATGAGAAAACAAAGGTTGACAAAGGTACTGCAGGATTCTGCTTGCTCATACCCTGAGGTCACGCATAAAGAATCCACAACAAATGCCTCAGCAGTAAAGAGAATAGTTCACCCTGACCTATAACGTTTGTTGACAAACACAGAATAACATGGCTTAAAGAAATGTGCAGGCATCTTTACAAAGAAAGTAAAATAAGGGCCTGTTTTCTGATGTCTACAGAGAAGAAGTCTATCAGTCTCTGAAAGAAGAAGAGAAAAATGACATGACTGATTCGATTTACATAGAAGTACAGGTCCCTGGAGACACTGCTGCTTCTAAGGCTCCGCTATATGGTATTGTTCGAGATATCCAATGGAATATGACACTATTGTTTTACTAACAGAAGAAACAGTTCAGCAGAAGATCAGCTTACCATAAGTTGTGTGCATAGGGAAAAACCCGGACCGGCCACAGGATATAGAATCCAGCATGAAAAAAAGAGTGAGGTACCAGCACTTCTTAAAAAAGGTATAAATCTAGATTGTGGCATTCTAAAAACATCACCATTGACATAAAAGAGTCTTACACGTTTCAAATGGCTAAATATGTGTTCCCAATCATAGTATGAAAAAGAACACATATTTAGCTATTTGGAACACGGAAGCATCTTTCATGCCGTGGTGATGTTTTTTTAGGATGCACAATAAAGATTTATACCTTTTTAAGAAGTCCTGGAACTTCTCTCTTTTTTATGTTGGACCATTGTTTTAATGTCTATAGGACCATGTTGGATATCTGACACACTACTCAATTTGAAAGGCTGGCACCACACACTCGTGCCATTGGGCTCAGTTTAGTTCAAACCAGCACTAGCAAACAAAACTCACTATAAAAATTAAGAACACTCAGAGCAAAGGTATATACAAAAGATAATAACATTTTAATAAAGGGGTTTTCCTGTACTTACCGGTAGATATTGATGACCAGAGCTGCACAGCTCAGAGTTGGTTTGCAGCCATAACACAGCACTAATCCTTTAGTTATGATTTTTGTTTTCAATTACCCGAAATACTACATCACTATTATCATTTTTTATTTTTAATATATTTTCTACACATATTTATTTCATGAACCTTTATGACAACTGTGCTACATGTAAATGTAAAAGCAAAGTCTTACCTTGGGTAGAAATTTATTATAACTTTTATTGTCATTTCTTTAGTGTAGATGAGAAAAATCACATTTCCTCCCATATACTTACACAACGTTTTTTTATGAATCCCCTCTATTGTTGAAAAGTTACTACTGGGCCCCAAATCAATTGTCTACTGTGCTCCATCCCTCCATCAATGTGAATGGCTCCTTGCTGAGACCTTTACTAAGTTTACAATACAGCTTAATGAGGAGTTAAGGAAAGCTGGTGCTCACCTCAAGTAATTACTTTCTCCTATTAGATTCTATATTGAATGCATCCAGCATTTGTGAATGAACCCTTTTTCTATTACGTTTGCTATAGATTAACACAAGGGACTTTACAATTAATTGTCATATAAAATGTATAGAGTAGTAAAAATGTATTGTTTTTTTAAAAATAGGAAAGTAATAGTAAGGAAAGAAGACATTTTAGTATTGTATTTTGACAACTAAAGTTGACCATATACATAAGATTAGGATCAGACTGACTTTGTACGAATGATCCAGCCACCAACATACAAGACTTAAAGGGATTTTCCTAGATAATTAAACATAGACAAGACCTAAAATGACACAAAATAAAAAATAATGCTATACACACCTCTTTCTTCAGCATCACTCACTGCAGAGCGGGTCCAGTCCTTTTGACACTGTTGAAAAAAAGCAGCGGGACCGTGGCAGTATACAGCAGTAGTGTTGGGCGCGAATATTCGAATCGCGAATATTAATCATGAATATCAGCACTTTGAGAATTCGCGAATATTTAGAATATAGTGATGTATATTCGTAATTTCAAATATTCGAAAAAAAAATTTCATCAATAACCTTCTTGCTTGTGGGCCAATGAGAAGGTTGCAATGTCTTTGTCTGAGCTTAGCAACATCCCTAGCAACCAATAGGAAAGTTGCCTACCCCTTACTATATAAGAACCTCCCCAGCAGCCATTTTCTACAGTTTTTTTTAAAGTTCTGAGAGAGACAGCAGTGTCATTGCTGTGCTCTGTGCTTTCCACACTTCATTAGTTAGTTAGCTTATATATATAATACAGATAGTTAATGGGAGATAGTCAGTGTAGGTTATATCCTGATAAAGTGTAGCTGCTGCAGTGCAGTGTGTTAGGTAGTGTGATAGGTTCTGCTGTCCATACATACATGCAGACCTGCTAGAATGTGAAGTTTCACGTATTGCGCCAAAATATTCCCATCAGTAGTGCTGATTTGCACAATCGCGAATATATTGGAGCACTTTAACTGCATATAAAGCTATCTTTAATGTTCTCCCGTGCCAACCATTTTCTCCAGTCTCCAGTCTCAGGAAACTTCTAGCAGCTTGGAAAATGTAGCAAAAGTGATCCACGCCTGTAATATTACATTGCCGATTTTTCGTAATCAAGAAAATAATCTTGAATTTGCGAATATATGATGAATATTTCCCCAAATATTCGTGAAATTTAGCAAATTTGAATATAGCACCTGGCGCTCATCACTATACAGTAGTATAAGGCTCAATGTTCTACCACTGAGGACAGTGATTTGCTGCAGCAGTTACCATATTCTGTGCATCACAGTCACATGCAGGAATATGAAACAACCGCTGCAGTCAATCACTGTCTTCAGCAGTGGATTACTATATATTTGCATGTCACCGCTGCTGTTTGTAAACAAAAAATGGCATGAGAACCGGACCAGCACCACAGAGAATGGTGCTGGAGAAAGGTGTTTTTTTATTATAAGACATTTTGAGGATTGTGATTTGTAATTATATCAAACAATCCCTTTAAGGCCACTTTACAGAGTGAGTGCTGCATTTACATGTAGCAATCATCTCCTCTGTATGTGGAGGAGTGATTACTACAGCGTTATCCTTGTTTACACAACTATCCCTGTCTACCTAGGACAATCTGCTGCACAGAAACCATGATTTAGGTAACCACATAAGTATCAGCTACCCTGACGGACAGGCATTTGTTCGTTCATCAAGCTATTGTTGGCACCTTTGCTCATGGCAATTATCAGGAAGGAATGTTGATAGATACTCTATCTTTTGATACTTGGTTCAATTGTCGGCCCATGTAAAAGAAACTTAAACTGGAAATAGCTTAAAAACAATGTAACATACATGCACAAAGTTGCGAATGATTGGCCATCATTGGCCAATCATACCAGATGACAACAGCCAAAAATATTCCAAAAATCACAGAGAAAAGATAAAATCAAAGATAAAAACATCCTGAGCGATATGATAAATAAATATGCGGATGTCAACGGCTACATTTAGGGGAAAAAAAATCACAGAAAACAGATAACAGATGCAAGCATTATATACACTGCTCAAAAAAATAAAGGGAACACTTAAAGGGAGTCTGTCACCACATTTGGGCATATTAGACTGTTCAAATAGCATTATATGTGCCACCCAGAACTTAAAAACGGTACCTTTGTTGTATGTAACAATTTGACCCCGCAGCTGCAGTGGAAAAGGACAGTGGAGGGGAGTAAACGGGCGGGCAGAGGCACACGGAGGGCGGGGTTATGAGCCGTTGAGGAGGTGCTGCCTGGGGCTCGGAGGATTGAGACGCCGCCCTGGGCACTTGAGAGGGCTCATTTACATAATCTTAAAAGTTCATTTTCGGCTAAAAGAAAACTCTGTTACATACAACAAAGGTACCGTTTTTAAGTTCTGGGTGGCACATATAACGCTATTTGCTCAGTTTAATATGCCCAAATGTGGCGCTACCAGGAGACAGGCCAGTACATCAGGAGACGTGGAGGAGGCCGTAGGAGGGCAACAACCCAGCAGCAGGACCGCTATCACCGCCTTTGTGCAAGGAGGAACAGGAGGAGCACTGCCAGAGCCCTGCAAAATGACCTCCAGCAGGCCACAAATGTGCATGTGTCTGCTCAAACGGTCAGAAACAGACTCCATGAGGGTGATATGAGGGCCCGACGTCCACAGGTGGGGGTTGTGCTTACAGCCCAACACCGTGCAGGACGTTTGGCATTTGCCAGAGAACACCAAGATTGACAAATTTGCCATTGGTGCCCTGTGCTCTACACAGATGAAATCAGGTTCACACTGAGCACATGTGACAGACGTGACAGAGTCTGGAGACGCCGTGGAGAACGTTCTGCTGCCTGCAACATCCTCCAGCATGACCGGTTTGGCATTGGGTCAGTAATGGTGTGGGGTGGCATTTCTTTGGAGGGCCGAACAGCCCTCCATGTGCTCGCCAGAGGTAGCCTGACTGCCATTAGGTACCGAGATGAGATCCTCAGACCCCTTGTGAGACCATATGCTGGTGCGGTTGGCCCTGGGTTCCTCCTAATGCAAGACAATGCTAGACCTCATGTGGCTGGAGTGTGTCAGCAGTTCCTGCAAGACGAAGGCATTGATGCTATGGACTGGCCCGCCCGTTCCCCAGACCTGAATCCAATTGAGCACATCTGGGACATCATGTCTCGCTCTATCCACCAACGTCACGTTGCACCACAGACTGTCCAGGAGTTGGCAGATGCTTTAGTCCAGGTCTGGGAGGAGATCCCTCAGGAGACCGTGCGCCACCTCATCAGGAGCATGCACAGGCGTTGTAGGGAGGTCATACAGGCACGTGGAGGCCACACACACTAGTGAGCCTCATTTTGACTTGTTTTAAGGACATTACATCAAAGTTGGATCAGCCTGTAGTGTGTTTTTCCACTTTAATTTTGAGTGTGACTCCAAATCCAGACCTCCATGGGTTAAAAAATTTGATTTCCATTTTTTTATTTTTGTGTGATTTTGTTGTCAGCACATTCAACTATGTAAAGAACAAAGTATTTCAGAAGAATATTTAATTATTTCAGATCTAGGATGTGTTATTTTTGTGTTCCCTTTATTTTTTTGAGCAGTGTATGTTTTTTTATCTTTTCTCTGTGATTTTTGTTTAGTTTGTAGTATACATTTGAAGAAGTGGCACCTTAAAGTGTGAATGCGATTCTATTTTATCCTAGGAGTAGCATTCTTGTACACTTTTGCCTCTCCTATCAAACAGGCCGCCTTGATTAGGTGGTACATTTAGCTGTGTGTGCTCCTCCTCTCATGGGTTACTGATGCACACAGAGGTAACTAGGAGCCACACACTATATGTGGGGGTCTGCTCTCCTGAATGTAGATACCCAATGGCATATATAGGTTTAGAGTAGGACCTGCCTAAATGAGACCACCTTGGCACTGGTAGGTGGGCACAGATGTTTTTTGATCAAAATATATTGGCTGAGAGTCTCAGATTTTATCATATCACAGTGAGGGCTTAGTCTATATATAATGCTTGCATCTATTGTGCATCAAAAATATTCCAACATGACAAATCACATTAGTCTGCCATCAGCCATCATTAGCATATAATATTAAAACATTGCCGATGACACTGTCACTTAGCTGTATATATTATAACTCTAGTTCTGATTCAGTGTTTGCCCTGGTCCGTCTCGCCTATCCAGTGTGTATATACATTATACTATCATTATACTATCTTTGACTGAACCCACATACCTCAATTTTATTAATATTTTCCCTGGATTTTCCCTTGCATAGGGTCCATTCATTTTTTTTCCCTTATTTATTTTCGCATTTTCTTTAACAACTTCTGCTTCAGAAGGTCCTCTGCCTGTAGAATGATTCTGTATCGGGTAGTTTTTACACTCCATGCAAAAAAAAGTTTTATGAAATAAAAAAGATCCAAGTGAAAAAACACTTTTTTATTTTAAAAAAATAAAATCTCCTCCACATATTTGGTATTGCCGAATCTGAAACAGTCGGCACTACACAATTATCATGTAATTTATTCTATACAATAAACACAGTAAAAAAAATGCCAGAATTGCTCTCTTTTGCTTATTCACTACCAAAAAAAGTCATAAAAAATTGTTATATACTCCAAAATTATATCAATGAAAATTACAAAACGTATCCCAAAAATCATGCTCCACTTAGCTCCATAGGTGGGAAAAAAGTTATGGGTTTTGGATGTAGCAATGCAAAAACACTTTCTTCTTATTAAAAAAAGGGGGCTTTATTGTATAGAAGTAAGAAAATGTAAAAAAAAAAAATGTATTTGGTATTGATGTAATCACACTGCCCCAGAGAATAAATGTATCATGTTATTTATGCAGAAAAATGAAAGAAGCACATTTTATAACGTAAAAACTCATTGATAGTATTGCTGTTTTTTCACATCCCCCTCCCAGAAAGAGTCAATAAAGGTTAATCAGTACGTTATGTATACCCCAAAATGGCACTATTAAAAACTACAACTTGTCCACCAAAAAACAAGCCTTCTCTTATGACTACAAAAAAATAAAAAAGTTATAGCTCTTGGAAGGCAACAATGAAAAAAATGCTGAAAAATTGGTTGGCCATGTAGAAAGCATTGCCAACAACAAAGCTAGTGGAGGTGACGGAATTCCAGCTGAGCTTTTTAAAATAGTAAAAGATGATGCTGTTAAAGTGCTGCACTCAATATGCCAGCAAATCTGGAAAACACAGCAATGGCCACAGGACTGGAAGAGGTCAATTTACATTCCAATCCCAAAGAAGGGTAATGTTCAAACTACCAAACAATTGCCCTCATCTCACATGCTAGCAAGGCTATGCTAAAGATTCTGCAAGCTAGGCTTCAGCAATATGTGAATCGAGAACTACCGGAAAAACAAGCTGGTTTTCCAAGAGGCAGGGGAACCAGAGATCAAATTGCCAACCCTTGCTGGATTATGGAGAAAGCAAGAGAGTTACAGAAAAACATCTACTTCTGCTTCATTCACTACACCAAAGCCTTTGATTGTGTGGATCACAATAAATCATGGCAAGTTCTTAAAGAGATGGGAGTACCTAATCACCTAACATGTCTCCTGAGGAACTTGTATGCAGGTCAAGAAGCAACTGTGAGAACTGTACATGGAACAACTTATTGGTTCAATATCGGAAAAGGAGTACAACAAGCCTGTATATTATCACCCTATTTATTTAACTTATATGCAGAATATATCATGTGAAAGGCTGGACTGGATAAAGCAAAAGCTGGAATTAGAATTGCTGGAAGAAATATCAACAACCTCAGATATGCAGATGATACGACTCTTATGGCAGAAAATGAAAAATAATTAAGGAGCCTCTTGATGAGGGTGAAAGAGGAGAGTGCAAAAATTGGCCTAAGTCTCAACATTAAAAAAACTAACAATAGAATAATGAGCGGGCACTCATATACTTGGCAACCAAATTGACATATGCAGAAAATATTTATTAAATCCCCATAAAATGGGGATTTAATAAATATTTTCTGCATATGTCAATTTGGTTGCCAAGTGTATGAGTGCCCGCTCATTATTCTTTCATTATTCTATTGTTACATTTGCCTTTTAAGAGAGGGTGGGGCGATTCCCTCTATATGAGCTTGTAGCACCATACCGTAACTACTTGCTAGTGAGCCACCACAACCTACCACTATTAAAAAAACTAAGATCATGGCATCAGGATCCATCCCCTCCTGGCAAATAGAGGGAGAAGAAATGGAAGCAGTATTAGATTTTGTTTTCTTGGGGTCAAAGATCACTGCAGATGGTCACTGCAGCCATGAAATCAAAAGACATTTGCTTCTTGGAAGGAAAGCAATGACAAACTTGGACAGTGTAATTATAAGCAAAGATGTCACCTTGCCAACAAAAGTTTGTATGGTCAAAGCCATGGTTTTTCCTGTTGTAATGTATGGTTGTGAGAGCTGGAAGGCTGAGCGTAGAAGAATTGACGCCTTTGAAGCGTGATGCTGGAGAAGACTTCTGAGAGTTTCATGGACTGCAAGAAGATCCAATCAATCAATCCTTGAAGAAATTAACTCTGTTTATTGGAAGGAGCAATACTAAATCTGAAATACTTTGGACACATAATGACAAGGCAGGAGTCATTGGAGAAGACCCTGATGCTGGAAAAGATCGAAGGCAAAAGGAGAAGGGGATGGCAGAGAATGAGATGGCTGGACAGTATCATGGAAGCAACAAACATGAGCTTAGGTAAGCTTCGAGAGACAGTGGAAGATAGAGGGACCTGGTGTGCTGTGGTCCATGGGGTCGCAAAGAGTCGAGCACGACTGAATTGCGATTGAACAACATGTTATGAATGTTATGAGTATTACTATAATAATAATCAATCACAAGGAATCATTTTTTCCGAATCATTATACACCCTGACCTGTACTGTATACGATGAAGCAACAAGGTCCTAATCAATAACATTTCTGTCTTAATTAATTAAAATGTAACATTGTGTAACCTGGAAGTCTACCCTATATTTACTTTACACTTACTCTCAGCTCCATAACACTGACTTGGGAAAAACAAATAGACTTTTGGTGACTTCAAAGGGATTAACTTGACATTCATCAAGTGCCGCATAGCGTTAGTAATTCCTTCAAAAGACAACCTCACCCCCCTCCTGTGCCAGTGCTCACTTAAAGAGACATTCCGCTCCTCCCATACATTAAAAAAGTCACAAGTACCTTAAAAAGCAGTAGTCTGTAAGCTTTTGTGTCCCAGCTGTTAAAAACGACACTTCTCTACATGCTGCAGAGCTACATCTTGTAGACCACTAATACACTGCAATACTCCTTGCTAAATTACTTTGTTAACTATATGTATTATTGGTACTTATGATTCTTCAGCACAAGAAGTGAAGAGTATACTTGGTAAATATTGGTCACTTCTGAAAATGGATCCAGATATTTCAGGATTTATTCCAGATTTTCC
This sequence comes from Bufo bufo, assembly GCF_905171765.1. Classification (NCBI taxonomy): domain Eukaryota; kingdom Metazoa; phylum Chordata; class Amphibia; order Anura; family Bufonidae; genus Bufo; species Bufo bufo. The sequence goes on from NW_024400361.1 coordinate 26,504, forward strand.
AGCAATTAAGTACAGACGGGGCTGCAACCTAAGAGATATCTTGGTTCACAGCCATTTTGAGATGCATAAAAAAGACACGTGTCTTACCAATAGACAACTTGGTACCTTTCGTTGCGGCCATTGTAAAGCTTGTCAATTTATTTCTAGAGGGTCTCACTTCTCTGACTCTGGTGGACACACAATATACCACACCCGTTTGTTTGCTAATTGCAATACTGAAGGAGTTGTATATCTATTTAAAGTATGTGCAATCTTATTTATGTAGGCAAAGCATTTAAGAGACGGATTTTGGAATATGTGGGTGATGTTAAGAATAAATGTGATAAACCAATCTCCAGACATGTGACACTCAACCATAATGGTGATGTCAGAGTCCTAGCCTTCTGAGTGATAGACACAATAAAGACAGGCATAGGAGGAGGAGATCTCAATACCATTTTGAAATAAAAGGAAGCTACATGGACATATAGGTTGAATACCATCACCCCGTTTGGTCTTAATGATTATTTAGATTTTGCATGCTTTATCTGATTTATTTGTGGATCAGTCATTCTATTCCTTATTTTTATCTTTGGGTGAGGTTGCAGTGTAACACAGAAATATTTGTTGCACTGTCTTTATCTTTGAATAAAATAGTGGCAGAGTAACCTTCCCATATTGCACCTCCCATTAGTCGCGATGAAAATGACACTGTTGCTAAATAATAATAAAAAATATTAATTCCAAATTATATGACACTTTCCTACATTAGCATGGATCAGTGGCCAATCTCCTGTATCATTATTTACATGCCCAGTGGTTTTTCTACCCTCTTCTGTGTATTATCATGATATCTGTGATTTACTTCCTGGTTTTGTGTTCCACCATAAGTTCCACATGCGTTCCACAGCCGATTTCTGGTCACGTGACTTCCAGTTCTCGGTGCGCAGGTATTTAGAGCGCCGCTGACAGCATGCAGGTATGGACAGATACCACACTCTTCATCAAGATGGCCACCACTGCACCACCAATGTTCCTAGGGTGATCCAGAACCAATCTTGGGCCACATCCTGCTCTGATTTGGTCCTACATGTGGATCTGAGCTACATAGGAGAAGTAAAAATTATACTCCCCTCTGCTTCCATGTATAAGTGCTATGATATGCTTTTGTGATTACCATTATGAATATATACAGCCATATCAATTCATTTGTTGGTTGTTGCATGCCTATTCGAGTCTGGATTAAAAATTTTGGATTTGAATTTTTTTTTTTTTTATGGCCATGAGATCACTGTTGTAACATTGTGTGGGCATTGTTTAATGTATTCTAAATGTACTTGCACATCTGTTCCATCTGTTAGTATTGTTGCTTTTTAGGTAATTTTTTGTTAAATGTGGTCCCCTGACGAAATGACCCGAGAATAGTTCAGAGAAACGAGTCGGGACAAAGTTTGCATTCCTGGGACATATGACATGTGCTCCTCTTGTATGTTGGTTAATATTCTGACCACTGACAATCGACACTCACAGTAGTTTAAAAGGTCTTTTCTTGGGTGGCGGTATCTATCCCTTGTCAGGGACATATAGGGTAGATTAGTAGGTTCCTGACACGGAATCGCCCCTATCGAGACGGTCATTCCATTTTGATAATGGATGTGGAAAAACCAGCACATAGCATGTGAGGGTCTGCGGTTTACCATGTCATGCGATAGAGACAAAGTTAGCTTTTTGGATACACTGGTCATAAAAAACCAGGATGGTCAATTATCCACGGATCGAAATAGTATTTTATACTATTCAAGTGCACACCCCTCATCTTTAAAAAGATCAATACCTAAATCCCAATATCAGCGGGTGAAGCGGATTGTTTCGGATCCGCTTATACAGAATCAGAGGCTGGGGGAAATGACTACCAGATTTAAAGAACGAGGATACACTTTAGATACAGTACAGACCAAAAGTTTGGACACACCTTCTCATTCAAAGAGTTTTCCTTATTTTCACGACTATGAAGGCATCAAAACTATGAATTAACACATGTGGAATTATATACATAACAAACAACTGTGAAACAACTGAAAATATGTCATATTCTAGGTTCTTCAAAGTAGCCACCTTTTGCTTTGATAATTGCTTTGCACACTCTTGGCATTCTCTTGATGAGCTTCAAGAGGTAGTCCCCTGAAATGGTCTTCCAACAGTCTTGAAGGAGTTCCCAGAGATGCTTAGCACTTGTTGGCCCTTTTGCCTTCACTCTGCGGTCCAGCTCACCCCAAACCATCTCGATTGGGTTCAGGTCCGGTGACTGTGGAGGCCAGGTCATCTGGCGCAGCACCCCATCACTCTCCTTCATGGTCCAATAGCCCTTACTTTCAAAGTTTTCCCAATTTTTCGGCTGACTGACTGACCTTCATTTCTTAAAGTAAGCCATAATACAAATTCTAACAGTCTATTCAGTAGGACATCAGCTGTGTATCCACCTGACTTCTCCTCAACACAACTGATGGTCCCAACCCCATTTATAAGGCAAGAAATCCCACTTATTAAACCTGACAGGGCACACTTGTGAAGTGAAAACCATTTCAGGGGACTACCTCTTGAAGCTCATCAAGAGAATGCCAAGAGTGTGCAAAGCAGTAATCAAAGCAAAAGGTGGCTACTTTGAAGAACCTAGAATATAACATATTTTCAGTTGTTTCACACTTGTTTGTTATGTATATAATTCCACATGTGTTAACTCATAGTTTTGATGCCTTCAGTGTGAATCTACAATTTTCATAGTCATGAAAATAAAGAAAACTCTTTGAATGAGAAGGTGTGTCCAAACTTTTGGTCTGTACTGTATATTATCTAATAGTGGTGCTGACTAGAGTTGAGCGAACACCTGGATGTTCAGGTTCGAGAAGTTCGGCCGAACTTCCCGGAAATGTTCGGGTTCGGGGTCCGAACCCGACCCGAACTTCGTCCCGAACCCGAAACCGAACCCCATTGAAGTCAATGGGGACCCGAACTTTTCGGCACTAAAAAGGCTGTAAAACAGCCCAGGAAAGAGCTAGAGGGCTGCAAAAGGCAGCAACATGTAGGTAAATCCCCTGCAAACAAATGTGGATAGTGAAATGAATTAAAATAAAAATAAAAAAAAATTAACCAATATCAATTGGACAGAGGTCCCATAGCAGAGAATCGGGCTTCACGTCAGCAGAGAATCAGTCTCTTCATGCCATAGCAGAGAATCTGGCTTCATGTCAGCAGAGAATCAGTCTCTTCATGCCATAGCAGAGAATCTGGCTTCATGTCAGCAGAGAATCAGTCTTCATGTCATAGCAGAGAATCAGGCTTCACGTCACCCACCACTGGAACAGGCCACTGTCACATATTTAGGCCCAGGCACCCAGGCAGAGGAGAGAGGTCCCATAACAGAGATTCAGGCTTCATGTCAGCAGAGAATCAGTCTTCATGTCATAGCAGAGAATCAGGCTTCACGTCACCCACCACTGGAAAAGGCCACTGTCACATATTTAGGCCCAGGCACCAAGGCAGAGGAGAGAGGTCCCATAACAGAGATTCAGGCTTCATGTCAGCAGAGAATCAGTCTTCATGTCATAGCAGAGAATCAGGCTTCACGTCACCCACCACTGGAACAGGCCACTGTCACATATTTAGGCCCCGGCACCCAGGCAGAGGAGAGAGGTCCCATAACAGAGATTCAGGCTTCATGTCAGCAGAGAATCAGTCTTCATGTCATAGCAGAGAATCAGGCATCACGTCACCCACCACTGGAACAGGCCACTGTCACATATTTAGGCCCAGGCACCCAGGCAGAGGAGAGAGGTCCCATAACAGAGATTCAGGCTTCATGTCAGCAGAGAATCAGTCTTCATGTCATAGCAGAGAATCAGGCTTCACGTCACCCACCACTGGAACAGGCCACTGTCACATATTTAGGCCCAGGCACCCAGGCAGAGGAGAGAGGTCCCATAACAGAGATTCAGACTTCATGTCAGCAGAGAATCAGTCTTCATGTCATAGCAGAGAATCAGGCTTCACGTCACCCACCACTGGAACAGGCCACTGTCACATATTTAGGCCCAGGCACCCAGGCAGAGGAGAGAGGTCCCATAACAGAGATTCAGGCTTCATGTCAGCAGAGAATCAGTCTTCATGCCAAAGCAGAGAATCAGGCTTCACGTCACCCACCACTGGAACAGGCCACTGTCACATATTTAGGCCCCGGCACCCAGACAGAGGAGAGAGGGTCCCGTAACAGAGAATCTGGCTTCATGTCAGCACAGAATCAGTCTTCATGTCATAGCAGAGAATCAGGCTTCACGTCACCCAACACTGGAACAGGCCACTGTCACATATTTAGGCCCAGGCACCCAGGCAGAGGAGAGAGGTCCCATAACAGAGATTCAGGCTTCATGTCAGCAGAGAATCAGTCTTCATGTCATAGCAGAGAATTTAGGCTTCACGTCACCCACCACTGGAACAGGCCACTGTCACATATTTAGGCCCAGGCACCCAGGCAGAGGAGAGAGGTCCCATAACAGAGATTCAGGCTTCATGTCAGCAGAGAATCAGTCTTCATGTCATAGCAGAGAATCAGGCTTCACGTCACCCACCACTGGAACAGGCCACTGTCACATATTTAGGCCCAGGCACCCAGGCAGAGGAGAGAGGTCCGATAACAGAGATTCAGACTTCATGTCAGCAGAGAATCAGTCTTCATGTAATAGCAGAGAATCAGGCTTCACGTCACCCACCACTGGAACAGGCCACTGTCACATATTTAGGCCCCGGCACCGAGGCAGAGGAGAGAGGTCCCATAACAGAGATTCAGGCTTCATGTCAGCAGAGAATCAGTCTTCATGTAATAGCAGAGAATCAGGCATCACGTCACCCATCACTGGAACAGGCCACTGTCACATATTTAGGCCCAGGCACCCAGGCAGAGGAGAGAGGTCCCATAACAGAGATTCAGGCTTCATGTCAGCAGAGAATCAGTCTTCATGTCATAGCAGAGAATCAGGCTTCACGTCACCCACCACTGGAACAGGCCACTGTCACATATTTAGGCCCAGGCACCCAGGCAGAGGAGAGAGGTCCGATAACAGAGATTCAGACTTCATGTCAGCAGAGAATCAGTCTTCATGTCATAGCAGAGAATCAGGCTTCACGTCACCCACCACTGGAAAAGGCCACTGTCACATATTTAGGCCCAGGCACCAAGGCAGAGGAGAGAGGTCCCATAACAGAGATTCAGGCTTCATGTCAGCAGAGAATCAGTCTTCATGTCATAGCAGAGAATCAGGCTTCACGTCACCCACCACTGGAACAGGCCACTGTCACATATTTAGGCCCCGGCACCCAGGCAGAGGAGAGAGGTCCCATAACAGAGATTCAGGCTTCATGTCAGCAGAGAATCAGTCTTCATGTCATAGCAGAGAATCAGGCATCACGTCACCCACCACTGGAACAGGCCACTGTCACATATTTAGGCCCAGGCACCCAGGCAGAGGAGAGAGGTCCCATAACAGAGATTCAGGCTTCATGTCAGCAGAGAATCAGTCTTCATGTCATAGCAGAGAATCAGGCTTCACGTCACCCACCACTGGAACAGGCCACTGTCACATATTTAGGCCCAGGCACCCAGGCAGAGGAGAGAGGTCCCATAACAGAGATTCAGACTTCATGTCAGCAGAGAATCAGTCTTCATGTCATAGCAGAGAATCAGGCTTCACGTCACCCACCACTGGAACAGGCCACTGTCACATATTTAGGCCCAGGCACCCAGGCAGAGGAGAGAGGTCCCATAACAGAGATTCAGGCTTCATGTCAGCAGAGAATCAGTCTTCATGCCAAAGCAGAGAATCAGGCTTCACGTCACCCACCACTGGAACAGGCCACTGTCACATATTTAGGCCCCGGCACCCAGACAGAGGAGAGAGGGTCCCGTAACAGAGAATCTGGCTTCATGTCAGCACAGAATCAGTCTTCATGTCATAGCAGAGAATCAGGCTTCACGTCACCCAACACTGGAACAGGCCACTGTCACATATTTAGGCCCAGGCACCCAGGCAGAGGAGAGAGGTCCCATAACAGAGATTCAGGCTTCATGTCAGCAGAGAATCAGTCTTCATGTCATAGCAGAGAATTTAGGCTTCACGTCACCCACCACTGGAACAGGCCACTGTCACATATTTAGGCCCAGGCACCCAGGCAGAGGAGAGAGGTCCCATAACAGAGATTCAGGCTTCATGTCAGCAGAGAATCAGTCTTCATGTCATAGCAGAGAATCAGGCTTCACGTCACCCACCACTGGAACAGGCCACTGTCACATATTTAGGCCCAGGCACCCAGGCAGAGGAGAGAGGTCCGATAACAGAGATTCAGACTTCATGTCAGCAGAGAATCAGTCTTCATGTAATAGCAGAGAATCAGGCTTCACGTCACCCACCACTGGAACAGGCCACTGTCACATATTTAGGCACCGAGGCAGAGGAGAGAGGTCCCATAACAGAGATTCAGGCTTCATGTCAGCAGAGAATCAGTCTTCATGTAATAGCAGAGAATCAGGCATCACGTCACCCATCACTGGAACAGGCCACTGTCACATATTTAGGCCCAGGCACCCAGGCAGAGGAGAGAGGTCCCATAACAGAGATTCAGGCTTCATGTCAGCAGAGAATCAGTCTTCATGTCATAGCAGAGAATCAGGCTTCACGTCACCCACCACTGGAACAGGCCACTGTCACATATTTAGGCCCAGGCACCCAGGCAGAGGAGAGAGGTCCGATAACAGAGATTCAGACTTCATGTCAGCAGAGAATCAGTCTTCATGTCATAGCAGAGAATCAGGCTTCACGTCACCCACCACTGGAACAGGCCACTGTCACATATTTAGGCCCAGGCACCCAGGCAGAGGAGAGAGGTCCCATAACAGAGATTCAGGCTTCATGTCAGCAGAGAATCAGTCTTCATGCCATAGCAGAGAATCAGGCTTCACGTCACCCACCACTGGAACAGGCCACTGTCACATATTTAGGCCCCGGCACCCAGACAGAGGAGAGAGGTCCCGTAACAGAGAATCTGGCTTCATGTCAGCACAGAATCAGTCTTCATGTCATAGCAGAGAATCAGGCTTCACGTCACCCACTACTGGAACAGGCCACTGTCACATATTTAGGCCCAGGCACCCAGGCAGAGGAGAGAGGTCCCGTAACAGAGAATCTGGCTTCATGTCAGCACAGAATCAGTCTTCATGTCATAGCAGAGAATCAGGCTTCACGTCACCCACCACTGGAACAGGCCACTGTCACATATTTAGGCCCCGGCACCCAGACAGAGGAGAGAGGTCCCGTAACAGAGAATCTGGCTTCATGTCAGCACAGAATCAGTCTTCATGTCATAGCAGAGAATCAGGCTTCACGTCACCCACCACTGGAACAGGCCACTGTCACATATTTAGGCCCAGGCACCCAGGCAGAGGAGAGAGGTCGCGTAACAGAGAATCTGGCTTCATGTCAGCACAGAATCAGTCTTCATGTCATAGCAGAGAATCAGGCTTCACGTCACCCACCACTGGAACAGGCCACTGTCACACATTTAGGCCCCGGCACCCAGACAGAGGAGAGGTTCATTCAACTTTGGGTTGCCCCGCAATATAATGGTAAAATGAAAATAAAAATAGGATTGAATGAGGAAGTGCCCTGTAGTACAATAATATATTGTTAAGGGGAGGTAGTTAATGTCTAATCTGCACAAGGGATGGACAGGTCCTGTGGGATCCATGCCTGGTTCATTTTTATGAACGTCAGCTTGTCCACATTGGCTGTAGACAGGCGGCTGCGTTTGTCTGTAATGACGCCCCCTGCCGTGCTGAATACACGTTCAGACAAAACGCTGGCCGCCGGGCAGGCCAGCACCTCCAAGGCATAAAAGGCTAGCTCTGGCCACGTGGACAATTTGGAGACCCAGAAGTTGAATGGAGCCGAACCATCAGTCAGTACGTGGAGGGGTGTGCACAGGTACTGTTCCACCATGTTAGTGAAATGTTGCCTCCTGCTAACACGTTCCGTATCAGGTGGTGGTGCAGTTAGCTGTGGCGTGGTGACAAAACTTTTCCACATCTCTGCTATGCTAACCCTGCCCTCAGAGGAGCTGGCTGTGACACAGCTGCGTTGGCGACCTCTTGCTCCTCCTCTGCCTTCGCCTTGGGCTTCCACTGGTTCCCCTGTGACATTTGGGAATGCTCTCAGTAGCGCGTCTACCAACGTGCGCTTGTACTCGCGCATCTTCCTATCACGCTCCAGTGTAGGAAGTAAGGAGGCACATTGTCTTTGTACCGGGGATCCAGCAGGGTGGCAACCCAGTAGTCCACACACGTTAAAATGTGGGAAACTCTGCTGTCGTTGCGCAGGCACTGCAGCATGTAGTCGCTCATGTGTGCCAGGCTGCCCAGAGGTAAGGACAAGCTGTCCTCTGTGGGAGGCGTATCGTCATCGTCCTGTGTTTCCCCCCAGCCACGCACCAGTGATGGGCCCGAGCTGCTTTGGGTGCCACCCCGCTGTGAACATGCTTTATCCTCATCCTCC
>NW_024400362.1:0-35499 GCF_905171765.1 Bufo bufo
TGCGTAAAAATTTTTAGACATTTATATTCCAGACTTCTTCTCACGCTTTAGGGCCCCTAAAATGCCAGGGCAGTATAAATACCCCACATGTGACCCCATTTCGGAAAGAAGACACCCCAAGGTATTCCGTGAGGGGAATATTGAGTCCATGAAAGATTAAAATTTTTGTCCAAAGTTAGCGGAAAGGGAGACTTTGTGAGAAAAAAAATATATATATCAATTTCCGCTAACTTGTGGCAAAAAAATATAAATTCTATGAACTCGCCATGCCCCTCATTGAATACCTTGGGGTGTCTTCTTTCCAAAATGGGGTCACATGTGGGGTATTTATACTGCCCTGGCATTTTAGGGGCCCTAAAGCGTGAGAAGCAGTCTGGGATCCAAATGTCTAAAAATGCCCTCATAAAAGGAATTTGGGCCCCTTTGCACATCTAGGCTGCAAAAAAGTATCACACATGTGGTATCTCCATACTCAGGAGAAGTTGGGCAATGTGTTTTGGGGTGTCATTTTACATATACCCATACTGGGTGAGATAAATATCTTGGTCAAATGCCAACTTTGTATAGAAAAATGGGAAAAGTTGTCTTTTGCCGAGATATATCTCTCACCCAGCATGGGTATATGTAAAAAGACACTCCAAAACACATTGCCCTACTTCTTCTGAGTACGGCGATACCAGATGTGTGACACTTTTTTGCAGCCTAGGTGGGCAAATGGGCCCACATTCCAAAGAGCACCTTTCGGATTTCACAGGGCATTTTTTACAGATTTTGATTTCAAACTACTTCTCACGCATTCGGACCCCTAAAATGCCAGGGCAGTATAACTACCCCACAAGTGACCCCATTTTGGAAAAAAGACACCCCAAGGTATTCCGTGAGGGGCATAGCGAGTTCCTAGAATTTTTTATTTTTTGTCACAAGTTAGCGGAAAATGATGATTTTAGATTTTTGATTTTTCTTCTTAAAAAGTCTCATATTCCACTAACTTGTGACAAAAAATTAAAACTTCCATGAACTCACTATGCCCATCACGAAATACCTTGGGGTGTCTTCTTTCCAAAATGGGGTCACTTGTGGGGTAGTTATACTGCCCTGGCATTTTAGGGGCACAAATGCTTGAGAAGTAGTTTGAAATCAAAATGTGCAAAAAATGCCCTGTGAAATCCGAAAGGTGCTCTTTGGAATGTGGGCCCCTTTGCCCACCTAGGCTGCAAAAAAGTTTCACACATCTGATATCGCCGTACTCAGAAGAAGTTGGGCAATGTGTTTTGGGGTGTCTTTTTACATATACCCATGCTGGGTGAGAGAAATATCTCAGCAAAAGACAACTTTTCCCATTTTTTATACAAAGTTGGCATTTGACCGAGATATTTATTTCACCCAGCATGGGTATATGTAAAATGACACCCCAAAACACATTGCCCAACTTCTCCTGAGTACGGCAATTTATTTATTTTTTTCTACTGTCTGGGCATTGTAGAACCTCAGGAAACATGACAGGTACTCAGAAAGTCAGAGCTGCTTCAAAAAGCGGAAATTCACATTTTTGTACCATAGTTTGTAAACGCTATAACTTTTACCCAAACCATTTTTTTTTACCCAAACATTTTTTTTTTATCAAAGACATGTAGAACAATACATTTTGAGAAAATTTTATATATGGATGTCGTTTTTTTTAAAAAAAATTACAACTGAAAGTGAAAAATGTCATTTCTTTGCAAAAATTTTGTTAAATTTCGATTAATAACAAAAAAAAGTAAAAATGTCAGCAGCAATGAAATACCACCAAATGAAAGCTCTATTAGTGAGAAGAAAAGGAGGTAAAATTCATTTGCGTGGTAAGTTGCATGACCGAGCAATAAACAGTGAAAGTAGTGTAGTGCAAAAAAGTGTAAAAAGTGGCCTGGTCATTAAGGGTGTTTAAGCTAGGGGGGCTGAAGTGGTTAAAATACAGGGATTTTTGGCAAAGAAATATTTACTTCAGGCTTACAGTGGTTCAGACCATGTGAGATACCCCCTCTACATACAGGGGTTTGAATCAGGCATTTGAAATACAGCCATTTGAAATACAGCCATTTTGTGGAAAGATATATTTACTTCAGGCCTACAGTGGTTCAGGCCCTTTGAGATAGCCCCTCTACATACAGGGGTTTGAATCAGGCATTTGAAATACAGCCTTTTGAAATACAGCCATTTTGTGCAAAGATATATTTACTTCAGGCCTACACTGGTTCAGACCGTGTGAGATACTCCCCTACATACAGGGGTTTGAATCGTGCATTTGAAATACAGCCATTTGAAATACAGCCATTTTGTGCAAAGATATATTTACTTCAGGCCTACACTGGTTCAGACCGTGTGAGATACCACCTCTACATACAGGGGTTTGAATCAGGCATTTGAAATACAGCCATTAAAAATACAGCCAAAAATACAGCCAATTCCTCCGTGGCCCCAAACATTAGGCATTCACAGAAAAGGCCTTTTTCCTAGGACCTTTTTCCAGGGCATCTATCACTTTTCACCTATTGGTGATCACTCCAACACCCCCTATTTTTACCTATTTTATACTTATACTCTATCTACCTATTATATAAATAACAGAATATAAATAAATTACATCTTGTACCCAAATCAAGAGTGTGCCTGCTTATCCCTTATTGCTTGTAATTTTATGCTTCTGACTGGGTGAGTCAGACCAAGCAGTCCTGCACCTCTACCATTTACCTGAACAATAGAGCCGTCTACTCCACTTTTTTACCTTATATAATTACTTGAGGCCTACACTGTTTCAGACCGTGTGAGATACCCCCCTTCATACAGGGGTTTGAATCAGGCATTAGAAATACAGCCATTTTGTGCAAAAATATATTTCCTTCAGGCCTACAGTGGTTCAGGCCCTGTGAGATACCCCCTTATATACACGGGTTTGAATCAGGCATTAGAAATACAGCCATTTGAAATACAGCCATTTTGTGCAAAGATATATTTACTTCAGGCATACACTGGATAGGACCGTGTGAGATACCACCTTACATACAGGGGTTTGAATCAGGCATTTGAAATACAGCCATTTAAAATACAGCTTTTTTGGGCAAAGAAATATTTACTTCAGGCCTACAGTGGTTCAGACCGTGTGAGATACCCCCCTACATACAGGCGTTTGAATCAGGCATTAGAAATACAGCCATTTGAAATACAGCCATTTTGTGCAAAGATATCTTTACTTCAGGCCTAAAGTGGTTCAGGCCCTGTGAGATACCCCCTTTACATACAGGGGTTTGAATCAGGCATTTGAAATACAGCCATTTAAAATACAGCCATTTTGGGCAAATAAATATTTACTTCAGGCCTACGGTGGTTCAGATCGTGTGAGATACCCCCTATATGTACAAGGGTTTGAATCAGGCATTTGAAATACAGCCATTTCAAATACAGCTATTTTAGGCAAAGAAATATTTACTTCAGGCCTACAGTGGTTCAGACCGTGTGAGATACCCCCCTACATACAGGTGTTTGAATCAGGCATTAGAAATACAGCCATTTGAAATACAGCAATTTTGTGCAAAGATATATTTACTTCAGGCCTACAGTGGTTCAGGCCCTGTAAGATACCCACTCTACATACAGGGGTTTAATTCAGGCATTTGAAATACAGACATTTAAAATACAGCCATTTTGGGCAAAGAAATATTTACTTCAGGCCTACAGTGGTTCAGATCGGTTCAGTGTGAGATATCCCCTCTACATACAGGGGTTTGAATCAGGCATTTGAAATACAGCCATTTTTTGAAAAGATATATTTACTTGAGGCCTACACTGTTTCAGACCGTGTGGGATACCCCCCTACATACAGGGGTTTGAATCAGGCATTAGAGATACAGCCATTTTGTGCAAAGATATATTTACTTCAGGCCTACAGAGGTTCAGATCGTGTGAGATACCCCCTTTACATATAGGAGTTTGAATCAGGCATTTGAAATACAACCATTTGAAATACAGCCATTTTGTGCAAAAATATATTTACTTCAGGCCTACACTGGTTCAGACCGTGTGAGATACCCCCCTACATATAGGGGTTTGAATCAGGCATTTGAAATACAGCTATTTTGTGCAAAGATATATTTTATTCAGGCCTACAGTGGTTCAGGCCCTGTGAGATACCCCCTCTACATACAGGGGTTTGAATCAGGCATTTGAAATACAGCCATTTAACCGCCTCCGGATAGCCTAACGCACGGATGCATCCTGGAGGCGGTCGATTCATTCCTCCTGATCGCATCCCTGCGTCATCTCGCGAGATGCGAGATGCGAGATTTCCTGTGAACCCGCGCACACAGGCGCGCACGTTCACAGGATCGGAAGGTAAGCGAGTGGATCTGCAGCCTGCCAGCGGCGATCGTTCGCTGGCAGGCTGTAGATGCGATTTTTTTAACCCTTAACAGGTATATTAGACGCTGTTTTGATAACAGCGTCTAATATACCTGCTACCTGGTCCTCTGGTGGTCCCTTTTGCTTGGATCGACCACCAGAGGACACAGGCAGCTCTGTAATAAGTAGCACCAAGCACCACACTACACTACTCACCCCCATCACTTATTAACCCCTTATGAACCCCTGATCACCCCATATAGACTCCCTGATCACCCCCCTGTCATTGATCACCCCCCTGTAAGGCTCTATTCAGACATCCGTATGTTTTTTTTTTTTTTACGGATCCACAGATACATGGGTCGGATCCGCAAAACACATACCGACGTCTGAATGGAGCCTTACAGGGGGGTGATCAATGACAGGGGGGTGATTAATGACAGGGGGGTGATCAGGGAGTCTATATGGGGTGATCACCCCCCTGTCATTTATCACCCCCCTGTAAGGCTCCATTCAGACGTCCGTATGTTTTTTACGGATCCACGGATACATGGATCGGATCCGCAAAACACATACGGACGTCTGAATGGAGCCTTACAGGGGGGTGATCAATGACAGGGGGGTGATCACCCCATATAGACTCCCTGATCACCCCCCTGTCATTGATCACCCCCCTGTAAGGCTCCATTCAGACATTTTCTTGGCACAAGTTAGCGGAAATAATTTTTTTTTTTCTTACAAAGTCTCATATTCCACTAACTTGTGTCAAAAAATAAAATTTTACATGAACTCCCCATACCCCTCACTGAATCCAAATGCGTAAAAATTTTTAGACATTTATATTCCAGACTTCTTCTCACGCTTTAGGGCCCCTAAAATGCCAGGGCAGTATAAATACCCCACATGTGACCCCATTTCGGAAAGAAGACACCCCAAGGTATTCCGTGAGGGGAATATTGAGTCCATGAAAGATTAAAATTTTTGTCCAAAGTTAGCGGAAAGGGAGACTTTGTGAGAAAAAAAATATATATATCAATTTCCGCTAACTTGTGGCAAAAAAATATAAATTCTATGAACTCGCCATGCCCCTCATTGAATACCTTGGGGTGTCTTCTTTCCAAAATGGGGTCACATGTGGGGTATTTATACTGCCCTGGCATTTTAGGGGCCCTAAAGCGTGAGAAGCAGTCTGGGATCCAAATGTCTAAAAATGCCCTCATAAAAGGAATTTGGGCCCCTTTGCACATCTAGGCTGCAAAAAAGTATCACACATGTGGTATCTCCATACTCAGGAGAAGTTGGGCAATGTGTTTTGGGGTGTCATTTTACATATACCCATACTGGGTGAGATAAATATCTTGGTCAAATGCCAACTTTGTATAGAAAAATGGGAAAAGTTGTCTTTTGCCGAGATATATCTCTCACCCAGCATGGGTATATGTAAAAAGACACTCCAAAACACATTGCCTTACTTCTTCTGAGTACGGCGATACCAGATGTGTGACACTTTTTTGCAGCCTAGGTGGGCAAATGGGCCCACATTCCAAAGAGCACCTTTCGGATTTCACAGGGCATTTTTTACAGATTTTGATTTCAAACTACTTCTCACGCATTCGGACCCCTAAAATGCCAGGGCAGTATAACTACCCCACAAGTGACCCCATTTTGGAAAAAAGACACCCCAAGGTATTCCGTGAGGGGCATAGCGAGTTCCTAGAATTTTTTATTTTTTGTCACAAGTTAGCGGAAAATGATGATTTTAGATTTTTGATTTTTCTTCTTAAAAAGTCTCATATTCCACTAACTTGTGACAAAAAATAAAAACTTCCATGAACTCACTATGCCCATCACGAAATACCTTGGGGTGTCTTCTTTCCAAAATGGGGTCACTTGTGGGGTAGGTATACTGCCCTGGCATTTTAGGGGCATGAATGCTTGAGAAGTAGTTTGAAATCAAAATGTGTAAAAAATGCCCTGTGAAATCCGAAAGGTGCTCTTTGGAATGTGGGCCCCTTTGCCCACCTAGGCTGCAAAAAAGTTTCACACATCTGATATCGCCGTACTCAGAAGAAGTTGGGCAATGTGTTTTGGGGTGTCTTTTTACATATACCCATGCTGGGTGAGAGAAATAACTCAGCAAAAGACAACTTTTCCCATTTTTTATACAAAGTTGGCATTTGACCGAGATATTTATTTCACCCAGCATGGGTATATGTAAAATGACACCCCAAAACACATTGCCCAACTTCTCCTGAGTACGGCAATTTATTTATTTTTTTCTACTGTCTGGGCATTGTAGAACCTCAGGAAACATGACAGGTACTCAGAAAGTCAGAGCTGCTTCAAAAAGCGGAAATTCACATTTTTGAACCATAGTTTGTAAACGCTATAACTTTTACCCAAACCATTTTTTTTTACCCAAACATTTTTTTTTTATCAAAGACATGTAGAACAATACATTTTGAGAATATTTTATATATGGATGTCGTTTTTTTTAAAAAAAATTACAACTGAAAGTGAAAAATGTCATTTCTTTGCAAAAATTTTGTTAAATTTCGATTAATAACAAAAAAAAGTAAAAATGTCAGCAGCAATGAAATACCACCAAATGAAAGCTCTATTAGTGAGAAGAAAAGGAGGTAAAATTCATTTGGGTGGTAAGTTGCATGACCGAGCAATAAACAGTGAAAGTAGTGTAGTGCAAAAAAGTGTAAAAAGTGGCCTGGTCATTAAGGGTGTTTAAGCTAGGGGGGCTGAAGTGGTTAAAATACAGGGATTTTTGGCAAAGAAATATTTACTTCAGGCTTACAGTGGTTCAGACCATGTGAGATACCCCCTCTACATACAGGGGTTTGAATCAGGCATTTGAAATACAGCCATTTGAAATACAGCCATTTTGTGGAAAGATATATTTACTTCAGGCCTACAGTGGTTCAGGCCCTTTGAGATAGCCCCTCTACATACAGGGGTTTGAATCAGGCATTTGAAATACAGCCTTTTGAAATACAGCCATTTTGTGCAAAGATATATTTACTTCAGGCCTACACTGGTTCAGACCGTGTGAGATACTCCCCTACATACAGGGGTTTGAATCATGCATTTGAAATACAGCCATTTGAAATACAGCCATTTTGTGCAAAGATATATTTACTTCAGGCATACACTGGATAGGACCGTGTGAGATACCACCTTACATACAGGGGTTTGAATCAGGCATTTGAAATACAGCCATTTAAAATACAGCTTTTTTGGGCAAAGAAATATTTACTTCAGGCCTACAGTGGTTCAGACCGTGTGAGATACCCCTCTACATACAGGGGTTTGAATCAGGCATTAGAAATACAGCCATTTGAAATACAGCCATTTTGTGCAAAGATATCTTTACTTCAGGCCTAAAGTGGTTCAGGCCCTGTGAGATACCCCCTTTACATACAGGGGTTTGAATCAGGCATTTGAAATACAGCCATTTAAAATACAGCCATTTTGGGCAAATAAATATTTACTTCAGGCCTACGGTGGTTCAGATCGTGTGAGATACCCCCTATATGTACAAGGGTTTGAATCAGGCATTTGAAATACAGCCATTTCAAATACAGCTATTTTAGGCAAAGAAATATTTACTTCAGGCCTACAGTGGTTCAGACCGTGTGAGATACCCCCCTACATACAGGTGTTTGAATCAGGCATTAGAAATACAGCCATTTGAAATACAGCAATTTTGTGCAAAGATATATTTACTTCAGGCCTACAGTGGTTCAGGCCCTGTAAGATACCCACTCTACATACAGGGGTTTAATTCAGGCATTTGAAATACAGACATTTAAAATACAGCCATTTTGGGCAAAGAAATATTTACTTCAGGCCTACAGTGGTTCAGATCGGTTCAGTGTGAGATATCCCCTCTACATACAGGGGTTTGAATCAGGCATTTGAAATACAGCCATTTTTTGAAAAGATATATTTACTTGAGGCCTACACTGTTTCAGACCGTGTGGGATACCCCCCTACATACAGGGGTTTGAATCAGGCATTAGAGATACAGCCATTTTGTGCAAAGATATATTTACTTCAGGCCTACAGAGGTTCAGATCGTGTGAGATACCCCCTTTACATATAGGAGTTTGAATCAGGCATTTGAAATACAACCATTTGAAATACAGCCATTTTGTGCAAAAATATATTTACTTCAGGCCTACACTGGTTCAGACCGTGTGAGATACCCCCCTACATATAGGGGTTTGAATCAGGCATTTGAAATACAGCTATTTTGTGCAAAGATATATTTTATTCAGGCCTACAGTGGTTCAGGCCCTGTGAGATACCCCCTCTACATACAGGGGTTTGAATCAGGCATTTGAAATACAGCCATTTAACCGCCTCCGGATAGCCTAACGCACGGATGCATCCTGGAGGCGGTCGATTCATTCCTCCTGATCGCATCCCTGCGTCATCTCGCGAGATGCGAGATGCGAGATTTCCTGTGAACCCGCGCACACAGGCGCGCACGTTCACAGGATCGGAAGGTAAGCGAGTGGATCTGCAGCCTGCCAGCGGCGATCGTTCGCTGGCAGGCTGTAGATGCGATTTTTTTAACCCTTAACAGGTATATTAGACGCTGTTTTGATAACAGCGTCTAATATACCTGCTACCTGGTCCTCTGGTGGTCCCTTTTGCTTGGATCGACCACCAGAGGACACAGGCAGCTCTGTAATAAGTAGCACCAAGCACCACACTACACTACTCACCCCCATCACTTATTAACCCCTTATGAACCCCTGATCACCCCATATAGACTCCCTGATCACCCCCCTGTCATTGATCACCCCCCTGTAAGGCTCTATTCAGACATCCGTATGTTTTTTTTTTTTTTACGGATCCACAGATACATGGGTCGGATCCGCAAAACACATACCGACGTCTGAATGGAGCCTTACAGGGGGGTGATCAATGACAGGGGGGTGATTAATGACAGGGGGGTGATCAGGGAGTCTATATGGGGTGATCACCCCCCTGTCATTTATCACCCCCCTGTAAGGCTCCATTCAGACGTCCGTATGTTTTTTACGGATCCACGGATACATGGATCGGATCCGCAAAACACATACGGACGTCTGAATGGAGCCTTACAGGGGGGTGATCAATGACAGGGGGGTGATCACCCCATATAGACTCCCTGATCACCCCCCTGTCATTGATCACCCCCCTGTAAGGCTCCATTCAGACATTTTCTTGGCACAAGTTAGCGGAAATAATTTTTTTTTTTCTTACAAAGTCTCCCTTTCCGCTAACTTGTGCCAAAAAAAAAAAAATTTCTATGAACTCGCCATGCCCCTCATTGAATCCAAATGCGTAAAAATTTTTAGACATTTATATTCCAGACTTCTTCTCACGCTTTAGGGCCCCTAAAATGCCAGGGCAGTATAAATACCCCACATGTGACCCCATTTCGGAAAGAAGACACCCCAAGGTATTCCGTGAGGGGAATATTGAGTCCATGAAAGATTAAAATTTTTGTCCAAAGTTAGCGGAAAGGGAGACTTTGTGAGAAAAAAAAAATATATATCAATTTCCGCTAACTTGTGGCAAAAAAATATAAATTCTATGAACTCGCCATGCCCCTCATTGAATACCTTGGGGTGTCTTCTTTCCAAAATGGGGTCACATGTGGGGTATTTATACTGCCCTGGCATTTTAGGGGCCCTAAAGCGTGAGAAGCAGTCTGGGATCCAAATGTCTAAAAATGCCCTCATAAAAGGAATTTGGGCCCCTTTGCACATCTAGGCTGCAAAAAAGTATCACACATGTGGTATCTCCATACTCAGGAGAAGTTGGGCAATGTGTTTTGGGGTGTCATTTTACATATACCCATACTGGGTGAGATAAATATCTTGGTCAAATGCCAACTTTGTATAGAAAAATGGGAAAAGTTGTCTTTTGCCGAGATATATCTCTCACCCAGCATGGGTATATGTAAAAAGACACTCCAAAACACATTGCCTTACTTCTTCTGAGTACGGCGATACCAGATGTGTGACACTTTTTTGCAGCCTAGGTGGGCAAATGGGCCCACATTCCAAAGAGCACCTTTCGGATTTCACAGGGCATTTTTTACAGATTTTGATTTCAAACTACTTCTCACGCATTCGGACCCCTAAAATGCCAGGGCAGTATAACTACCCCACAAGTGACCCCATTTTGGAAAAAAGACACCCCAAGGTATTCCGTGAGGGGCATAGCGAGTTCCTAGAATTTTTTATTTTTTGTCACAAGTTAGCGGAAAATGATGATTTTAGATTTTTGATTTTTCTTCTTAAAAAGTCTCATATTCCACTAACTTGTGACAAAAAATTAAAACTTCCATGAACTCACTATGCCCATCACGAAATACCTTGGGGTGTCTTCTTTCCAAAATGGGGTCACTTGTGGGGTAGGTATACTGCCCTGGCATTTTAGGGGCACAAATGCTTGAGAAGTAGTTTGAAATCAAAATGTGCAAAAAATGCCCTGTGAAATCCGAAAGGTGCTCTTTGGAATGTGGGCCCCTTTGCCCACCTAGGCTGCAAAAAAGTTTCACACATCTGATATCGCCGTACTCAGAAGAAGTTGGGCAATGTGTTTTGGGGTGTCTTTTTACATATACCCATGCTGGGTGAGAGAAATAACTCAGCAAAAGACAACTTTTCCCATTTTTTATACAAAGTTGGCATTTGACCGAGATATTTATTTCACCCAGCATGGGTATATGTAAAATGACACCCCAAAACACATTGCCCAACTTCTCCTGAGTACGGCAATTTATTTATTTTTTTCTACTGTCTGGGCATTGTAGAACCTCAGGAAACATGACAGGTACTCAGAAAGTCAGAGCTGCTTCAAAAAGCGGAAATTCACATTTTTGTACCATAGTTTGTAAACGCTATAACTTTTACCCAAACCATTTTTTTTTACCCAAACATTTTTTTTTTATCAAAGACATGTAGAACAATACATTTTGAGAATATTTTATATATGGATGTCGTTTTTTTTAAAAAAAATTACAACTGAAAGTGAAAAATGTCATTTCTTTGCAAAAATTTTGTTAAATTTCGATTAATAACAAAAAAAAGTAAAAATGTCAGCAGCAATGAAATACCACCAAATGAAAGCTCTATTAGTGAGAAGAAAAGGAGGTAAAATTCATTTGGGTGGTAAGTTGCATGACCGAGCAATAAACAGTGAAAGTAGTGTAGTGCAAAAAAGTGTAAAAAGTGGCCTGGTCATTAAGGGTGTTTAAGCTAGGGGGGCTGAAGTGGTTAAAATACAGGGATTTTTGGCAAAGAAATATTTACTTCAGGCTTACAGTGGTTCAGACCATGTGAGATACCCCCTCTACATACAGGGGTTTGAATCAGGCATTTGAAATACAGCCATTTGAAATACAGCCATTTTGTGGAAAGATATATTTACTTCAGGCCTACAGTGGTTCAGGCCCTTTGAGATAGCCCCTCTACATACAGGGGTTTGAATCAGGCATTTGAAATACAGCCTTTTGAAATACAGCCATTTTGTGCAAAGATATATTTACTTCAGGCCTACACTGGTTCAGACCGTGTGAGATACTCCCCTACATACAGGGGTTTGAATCATGCATTTGAAATACAGCCATTTGAAATACAGCCATTTTGTGCAAAGATATATTTACTTCAGGCCTACACTGGTTCAGACCGTGTGAGATACCACCTCTACATACAGGGGTTTGAATCAGGCATTTGAAATACAGCCATTAAAAATACAGCCAAAAATACAGCCAATTCCTCCGTGGCCCCAAACATTAGGCATTCACAGAAAAGGCCTTTTTCCTAGGACCTTTTTCCAGGGCATCTATCACTTTTCACCTATTGGTGATCACTCCAACACCCCCTATTTTTACCTATTTTATACTTATACTCTATCTACCTATTATATAAATAACAGAATATAAATAAATTACATCTTGTACCCAAATCAAGAGTGTGCCTGCTTATCCCTTATTGCTTGTAATTTTATGCTTCTGACTGGGTGAGTCAGACCAAGCAGTCCTGCACCTCTACCATTTACCTGAACATTAGAGCCGTCTACTCCACTTTTTTACCTTATATAATTACTTGAGGCCTACACTGTTTCAGACCGTGTGAGATACCCCCCTTCATACAGGGGTTTGAATCAGGCATTAGAAATACAGCCATTTTGTGCAAAAATATATTTCCTTCAGGCCTACAGTGGTTCAGGCCCTGTGAGATACCCCCTTATATACACGGGTTTGAATCAGGCATTAGAAATACAGCCATTTGAAATACAGCCATTTTGTGCAAAGATATATTTACTTCAGGCATACACTGGATAGGACCGTGTGAGATACCACCTTACATACAGGGGTTTGAATCAGGCATTTGAAATACAGCCATTTAAAATACAGCTTTTTTGGGCAAAGAAATATTTACTTCAGGCCTACAGTGGTTCAGACCGTGTGAGATACCCCTCTACATACAGGGGTTTGAATCAGGCATTAGAAATACAGCCATTTGAAATACAGCCATTTTGTGCAAAGATATCTTTACTTCAGGCCTAAAGTGGTTCAGGCCCTGTGAGATACCCCCTTTACATACAGGGGTTTGAATCAGGCATTTGAAATACAGCCATTTAAAATACAGCCATTTTGGGCAAATAAATATTTACTTCAGGCCTACGGTGGTTCAGATCGTGTGAGATACCCCCTATATGTACAAGGGTTTGAATCAGGCATTTGAAATACAGCCATTTCAAATACAGCTATTTTAGGCAAAGAAATATTTACTTCAGGCCTACAGTGGTTCAGACCGTGTGAGATACCCCCCTACATACAGGCGTTTGAATCAGGCATTAGAAATACAGCCATTTGAAATACAGCAATTTTGTGCAAAGATATATTTACTTCAGGCCTACAGTGGTTCAGGCCCTGTAAGATACCCACTCTACATACAGGGGTTTAATTCAGGCATTTGAAATACAGACATTTAAAATACAGCCATTTTGGGCAAAGAAATATTTACTTCAGGCCTACAGTGGTTCAGATCGGTTCAGTGTGAGATATCCCCTCTACATACAGGGGTTTGAATCAGGCATTTGAAATACAGCCATTTTTTGAAAAGATATATTTACTTGAGGCCTACACTGTTTCAGACCGTGTGGGATACCCCCCTACATACAGGGGTTTGAATCAGGCATTAGAGATACAGCCATTTTGTGCAAAGATATATTTACTTCAGGCCTACAGAGGTTCAGATCGTGTGAGATACCCCCTTTACATATAGGAGTTTGAATCAGGCATTTGAAATACAACCATTTGAAATACAGCCATTTTGTGCAAAAATATATTTACTTCAGGCCTACACTGGTTCAGACCGTGTGAGATACCCCCCTACATATAGGGGTTTGAATCAGGCATTTGAAATACAGCTATTTTGTGCAAAGATATATTTTATTCAGGCCTACAGTGGTTCAGGCCCTGTGAGATACCCCCTCTACATACAGGGGTTTGAATCAGGCATTTGAAATACAGCCATTTAACCGCCTCCGGATAGCCTAACGCACGGATGCATCCTGGAGGCGGTCGATTCATTCCTCCTGATCGCATCCCTGCGTCATCTCGCGAGATGCGAGATGCGAGATTTCCTGTGAACCCGCGCACACAGGCGCGCACGTTCACAGGATCGGAAGGTAAGCGAGTGGATCTGCAGCCTGCCAGCGGCGATCGTTCGCTGGCAGGCTGTAGATGCGATTTTTTTAACCCTTAACAGGTATATTAGACGCTGTTTTGATAACAGCGTCTAATATACCTGCTACCTGGTCCTCTGGTGGTCCCTTTTGCTTGGATCGACCACCAGAGGACACAGGCAGCTCTGTAATAAGTAGCACCAAGCACCACACTACACTACTCACCCCCATCACTTATTAACCCCTTATGAACCCCTGATCACCCCATATAGACTCCCTGATCACCCCCCTGTCATTGATCACCCCCCTGTAAGGCTCTATTCAGACATCCGTATGTTTTTTTTTTTTTTACGGATCCACAGATACATGGGTCGGATCCGCAAAACACATACCGACGTCTGAATGGAGCCTTACAGGGGGGTGATCAATGACAGGGGGGTGATTAATGACAGGGGGGTGATCAGGGAGTCTATATGGGGTGATCACCCCCCTGTCATTTATCACCCCCCTGTAAGGCTCCATTCAGACGTCCGTATGGTTTTTACGGATCCACGGATACATGGATCGGATCCGCAAAACACATACGGACGTCTGAATGGAGCCTTACAGGGGGGTGATCAATGACAGGGGGGTGATCACCCCATATAGACTCCCTGATCACCCCCCTGTCATTGATCACCCCCCTGTAAGGCTCCATTCAGACATTTTCTTGGCACAAGTTAGCGGAAATAATTTTTTTTTTTCTTACAAAGTCTCATATTCCACTAACTTGTGTCAAAAAATAAAATCTCACATGAACTCCCCATACCCCTCACTGAATCCAAATGCGTAAAAATTTTTAGACATTTATATTCCAGACTTCTTCTCACGCTTTAGGGCCCCTAAAATGCCAGGGCAGTATAAATACCCCACATGTGACCCCATTTCGGAAAGAAGACACCCCAAGGTATTCCGTGAGGGGAATATTGAGTCCATGAAAGATTAAAATTTTTGTCCAAAGTTAGCGGAAAGGGAGACTTTGTGAGAAAAAAAAAATATATATCAATTTCCGCTAACTTGTGGCAAAAAAATATAAATTCTATGAACTCGCCATGCCCCTCATTGAATACCTTGGGGTGTCTTCTTTCCAAAATGGGGTCACATGTGGGGTATTTATACTGCCCTGGCATTTTAGGGGCCCTAAAGCGTGAGAAGCAGTCTGGGATCCAAATGTCTAAAAATGCCCTCATAAAAGGAATTTGGGCCCCTTTGCACATCTAGGCTGCAAAAAAGTATCACACATGTGGTATCTCCATACTCAGGAGAAGTTGGGCAATGTGTTTTGGGGTGTCATTTTACATATACCCATACTGGGTGAGATAAATATCTTGGTCAAATGCCAACTTTGTATAGAAAAATGGGAAAAGTTGTCTTTTGCCGAGATATATCTCTCACCCAGCATGGGTATATGTAAAAAGACACTCCAAAACACATTGCCCTACTTCTTCTGAGTACGGCGATACCAGATGTGTGACACTTTTTTGCAGCCTAGGTGGGCAAATGGGCCCACATTCCAAAGAGCACCTTTCGGATTTCACAGGGCATTTTTTACAGATTTTGATTTCAAACTACTTCTCACGCATTCGGACCCCTAAAATGCCAGGGCAGTATAACTACCCCACAAGTGACCCCATTTTGGAAAAAAGACACCCCAAGGTATTCCGTGAGGGGCATAGCGAGTTCCTAGAATTTTTTATTTTTTGTCACAAGTTAGCGGAAAATGATGATTTTAGATTTTTGATTTTTCTTCTTAAAAAGTCTCATATTCCACTAACTTGTGACAAAAAATTAAAACTTCCATGAACTCACTATGCCCATCACGAAATACCTTGGGGTGTCTTCTTTCCAAAATGGGGTCACTTGTGGGGTAGGTATACTGCCCTGGCATTTTAGGGGCACAAATGCTTGAGAAGTAGTTTGAAATCAAAATGTGCAAAAAATGCCCTGTGAAATCCGAAAGGTGCTCTTTGGAATGTGGGCCCCTTTGCCCACCTAGGCTGCAAAAAAGTTTCACACATCTGATATCGCCGTACTCAGAAGAAGTTGGGCAATGTGTTTTGGGGTGTCTTTTTACATATACCCATGCTGGGTGAGAGAAATAACTCAGCAAAAGACAACTTTTCCCATTTTTTATACAAAGTTGGCATTTGACCGAGATATTTATTTCACCCAGCATGGGTATATGTAAAATGACACCCCAAAACACATTGCCCAACTTCTCCTGAGTACGGCAATTTATTTATTTTTTTCTACTGTCTGGGCATTGTAGAACCTCAGGAAACATGACAGGTACTCAGAAAGTCAGAGCTGCTTCAAAAAGCGGAAATTCACATTTTTGTACCATAGTTTGTAAACGCTATAACTTTTACCCAAACCATTTTTTTTTACCCAAACATTTTTTTTTTATCAAAGACATGTAGAACAATACATTTTGAGAAAATTTTATATATGGATGTCGTTTTTTTTAAAAAAAATTACAACTGAAAGTGAAAAATGTCATTTCTTTGCAAAAATTTTGTTAAATTTCGATTAATAACAAAAAAAAGTAAAAATGTCAGCAGCAATGAAATACCACCAAATGAAAGCTCTATTAGTGAGAAGAAAAGGAGGTAAAATTCATTTGCGTGGTAAGTTGCATGACCGAGCAATAAACAGTGAAAGTAGTGTAGTGCAAAAAAGTGTAAAAAGTGGCCTGGTCATTAAGGGTGTTTAAGCTAGGGGGGCTGAAGTGGTTAAAATACAGGGATTTTTGGCAAAGAAATATTTACTTCAGGCTTACAGTGGTTCAGACCATGTGAGATACCCCCTCTACATACAGGGGTTTGAATCAGGCATTTGAAATACAGCCATTTGAAATACAGCCATTTTGTGGAAAGATATATTTACTTCAGGCCTACAGTGGTTCAGGCCCTTTGAGATAGCCCCTCTACATACAGGGGTTTGAATCAGGCATTTGAAATACAGCCTTTTGAAATACAGCCATTTTGTGCAAAGATATATTTACTTCAGGCCTACACTGGTTCAGACCGTGTGAGATACCACCTCTACATACAGGGGTTTTACCTATTTTATACTTATACTCTATCTACCTATTATATAAATAACAGAATATAAATAAATTACATCTTGTACCCAAATCAAGAGTGTGCCTGCTTATCCCTTATTGCTTGTAATTTTATGCTTCTGGACTGGGTGAGTCAGACCAAGCAGTCCCTGCACCTCTACCATTTACCTGAACATTAGAGCCGTCTACTCCACTTTTTTACCTTATATAATTACTTGAGGCCTACACTGTTTCAGACCGTGTGAGATACCCCCCTTCATACAGGGGTTTGAATCAGGCATTAGAAATACAGCCATTTTGTGCAAAAATATATTTCCTTCAGGCCTACAGTGGTTCAGGCCCTGTGAGATACCCCCTTATATACACGGGTTTGAATCAGGCATTAGAAATACAGCCATTTGAAATACAGCCATTTTGTGCAAAGATATATTTACTTCAGGCATACACTGGATAGG
The DNA here is from genome assembly GCF_905171765.1 of Bufo bufo. NCBI lineage: Eukaryota > Metazoa > Chordata > Amphibia > Anura > Bufonidae > Bufo > Bufo bufo. The sequence goes on from NW_024400362.1 coordinate 17,644, forward strand.
ACCGTGTGAGATACCACCTTACAAGGGTTTGAATCAGGCATTTGAAATACAGCCATTTAAAATACAGCTTTTTGGGGCAAAGAAATATTTACTTCAGGCCTACAGTGGTTCAGACCGTGTGAGATACCCCTCTACATACAGGGGTTTGAATCAGGCATTAGAAATACAGCCATTTGAAATACAGCCATTTTGTGCAAAGATATCTTTACTTCAGGCCTAAAGTGGTTCAGGCCCTGTGAGATACCCCCTTTACATACAGGGTTTGAATCAGGCATTTGAAATACAGCCTTTTAAAATACAGCCATTTTGGGCAAATAAATATTTACTTCAGGCCTACGGTGGTTCAGATCGTGTGAGATACCCCCTATATGTACAAGGGTTTGAATCAGGCATTTGAAATACAGCCATTTCAAATACAGCTATTTTAGGCAAAGAAATATTTACTTCAGGCCTACAGTGGTTCAGACCGTGTGAGATACCCCCCTACATACAGGCGTTTGAATCAGGCATTAGAAATACAGCCATTTGAAATACAGCAATTTTGTGCAAAGATATATTTACTTCAGGCCTACAGTGGTTCAGGCCCTGTAAGATACCCACTCTACATACAGGGGTTTAATTCAGGCATTTGAAATACAGACATTTAAAATACAGCCATTTTGGGCAAAGAAATATTTACTTCAGGCCTACAGTGGTTCAGATCGGTTCAGTGTGAGATATCCCCTCTACATACAGGGGTTTGAATCAGGCATTTGAAATACAGCCATTTTTTGAAAAGATATATTTACTTGAGGCCTACACTGTTTCAGACCGTGTGGGATACCCCCCTACATACAGGGGTTTGAATCAGGCATTAGAGATACAGCCATTTTGTGCAAAGATATATTTACTTCAGGCCTACAGAGGTTCAGATCGTGTGAGATACCCCCTTTACATATAGGAGTTTGAATCAGGCATTTGAAATACAACCATTTGAAATACAGCCATTTTGTGCAAAAATATATTTACTTCAGGCCTACACTGGTTCAGACCGTGTGAGATACCCCCCTACATATAGGGGTTTGAATCAGGCATTTGAAATACAGCTATTTTGTGCAAAGATATATTTTATTCAGGCCTACAGTGGTTCAGGCCCTGTGAGATACCCCCTCTACATACAGGGGTTTGAATCAGGCATTTGAAATACAGCCATTTAACCGCCTCCGGATAGCCTAACGCACGGATGCATCCTGGAGGCGGTCGATTCATTCCTCCTGATCGCATCCCTGCGTCATCTCGCGAGATGCGAGATGCGAGATTTCCTGTGAACCCGCGCACACAGGCGCGCACGTTCACAGGATCGGAAGGTAAGCGAGTGGATCTGCAGCCTGCCAGCGGCGATCGTTCGCTGGCAGGCTGTAGATGCGATTTTTTTAACCCTTAACAGGTATATTAGACGCTGTTTTGATAACAGCGTCTAATATACCTGCTACCTGGTCCTCTGGTGGTCCCTTTTGCTTGGATCGACCACCAGAGGACACAGGCAGCTCTGTAATAAGTAGCACCAAGCACCACACTACACTACTCACCCCCATCACTTATTAACCCCTTATGAACCCCTGATCACCCCATATAGACTCCCTGATCACCCCCCTGTCATTGATCACCCCCCTGTAAGGCTCTATTCAGACATCCGTATGTTTTTTTTTTTTTTACGGATCCACAGATACATGGGTCGGATCCGCAAAACACATACCGACGTCTGAATGGAGCCTTACAGGGGGGTGATCAATGACAGGGGGGTGATTAATGACAGGGGGGTGATCAGGGAGTCTATATGGGGTGATCACCCCCCTGTCATTTATCACCCCCCTGTAAGGCTCCATTCAGACGTCCGTATGTTTTTTACGGATCCACGGATACATGGATCGGATCCGCAAAACACATACGGACGTCTGAATGGAGCCTTACAGGGGGGTGATCAATGACAGGGGGGTGATCACCCCATATAGACTCCCTGATCACCCCCCTGTCATTGATCACCCCCCTGTAAGGCTCCATTCAGACATTTTCTTGGCACAAGTTAGCGGAAATAATTTTTTTTTTTCTTACAAAGTCTCATATTCCACTAACTTGTGTCAAAAAATAAAATCTCACATGAACTCCCCATACCCCTCACTGAATCCAAATGCGTAAAAATTTTTAGACATTTATATTCCAGACTTCTTCTCACGCTTTAGGGCCCCTAAAATGCCAGGGCAGTATAAATACCCCACATGTGACCCCATTTCGGAAAGAAGACACCCCAAGGTATTCCGTGAGGGGAATATTGAGTCCATGAAAGATTAAAATTTTTGTCCAAAGTTAGCGGAAAGGGAGACTTTGTGAGAAAAAAAAAATATATATCAATTTCCGCTAACTTGTGGCAAAAAAATATAAATTCTATGAACTCGCCATGCCCCTCATTGAATACCTTGGGGTGTCTTCTTTCCAAAATGGGGTCACATGTGGGGTATTTATACTGCCCTGGCATTTTAGGGGCCCTAAAGCGTGAGAAGCAGTCTGGGATCCAAATGTCTAAAAATGCCCTCATAAAAGGAATTTGGGCCCCTTTGCACATCTAGGCTGCAAAAAAGTATCACACATGTGGTATCTCCATACTCAGGAGAAGTTGGGCAATGTGTTTTGGGGTGTCATTTTACATATACCCATACTGGGTGAGATAAATATCTTGGTCAAATGCCAACTTTGTATAGAAAAATGGGAAAAGTTGTCTTTTGCCGAGATATATCTCTCACCCAGCATGGGTATATGTAAAAAGACACTCCAAAACACATTGCCCTACTTCTTCTGAGTACGGCGATACCAGATGTGTGACACTTTTTTGCAGCCTAGGTGGGCAAATGGGCCCACATTCCAAAGAGCACCTTTCGGATTTCACAGGGCATTTTTTACAGATTTTGATTTCAAACTACTTCTCACGCATTCGGACCCCTAAAATGCCAGGGCAGTATAACTACCCCACAAGTGACCCCATTTTGGAAAAAAGACACCCCAAGGTATTCCGTGAGGGGCATAGCGAGTTCCTAGAATTTTTTATTTTTTGTCACAAGTTAGCGGAAAATGATGATTTTAGATTTTTGATTTTTCTTCTTAAAAAGTCTCATATTCCACTAACTTGTGACAAAAAATTAAAACTTCCATGAACTCACTATGCCCATCACGAAATACCTTGGGGTGTCTTCTTTCCAAAATGGGGTCACTTGTGGGGTAGGTATACTGCCCTGGCATTTTAGGGGCACAAATGCTTAAGAAGTAGTTTGAAATCAAAATGTGCAAAAAATGCCCTGTGAAATCCGAAAGGTGCTCTTTGGAATGTGGGCCCCTTTGCCCACCTAGGCTGCAAAAAAGTTTCACACATCTGATATCGCCGTACTCAGAAGAAGTTGGGCAATGTGTTTTGGGGTGTCTTTTTACATATACCCATGCTGGGTGAGAGAAATATCTCAGCAAAAGACAACTTTTCCCATTTTTTATACAAAGTTGGCATTTGACCGAGATATTTATTTCACCCAGCATGGGTATATGTAAAATGACACCCCAAAACACATTGCCCAACTTCTCCTGAGTACGGCAATTTATTTATTTTTTTCTACTGTCTGGGCATTGTAGAACCTCAGGAAACATGACAGGTACTCAGAAAGTCAGAGCTGGTTCAAAAAGCGGAAATTCACATTTTTGTACCATAGTTTGTAAACGCTATAACTTTTACCCAAACCATTTTTTTTTACCCAAACATTTTTTTTTTATCAAAGACATGTAGAACAATACATTTTGAGAAAATTTTATATATGGATGTCGTTTTTTTAAAAAAAAATTACAACTGAAAGTGAAAAATGTCATTTCTTTGCAAAAATTTTGTTAAATTTCGATTAATAACAAAAAAAAGTAAAAATGTCAGCAGCAATGAAATACCACCAAATGAAAGCTCTATTAGTGAGAAGAAAAGGAGGTAAAATTCATTTGGGTGGTAAGTTGCATGACCGAGCAATAAACAGTGAAAGTAGTGTAGTGCAAAAAAGTGTAAAAAGTGGCCTGGTCATTAAGGGTGTTTAAGCTAGGGGGGCTGAAGTGGTTAAAATACAGGGATTTTTGGCAAAGAAATATTTACTTCAGGCTTACAGTGGTTCAGACCATGTGAGATACCCCCTCTACATACAGGGGTTTGAATCAGGCATTTGAAATACAGCCATTTGAAATACAGCCATTTTGTGGAAAGATATATTTACTTCAGGCCTACAGTGGTTCAGGCCCTTTGAGATAGCCCCTCTACATACAGGGGTTTGAATCAGGCATTTGAAATACAGCCTTTTGAAATACAGCCATTTTGTGCAAAGATATATTTACTTCAGGCCTACACTGGTTCAGACCGTGTGAGATACTCCCCTACATACAGGGGTTTGAATCATGCATTTGAAATACAGCCATTTGAAATACAGCCATTTTGTGCAAAGATATATTTACTTCAGGCCTACACTGGTTCAGACCGTGTGAGATACCACCTCTACATACAGGGGTTTGAATCAGGCATTTGAAATACAGCCATTAAAAATACAGCCAAAAATACAGCCAATTCCTCCGTGGCCCCAAACATTAGGCATTCACAGAAAAGGCCTTTTTCCTAGGACCTTTTTCCAGGGCATCTATCACTTTTCACCTATTGGTGATCACTCCAACACCCCCTATTTTTACCTATTTTATACTTATACTCTATCTACCTATTATATAAATAACAGAATATAAATAAATTACATCTTGTACCCAAATCAAGAGTGTGCCTGCTTATCCCTTATTGCTTGTAATTTTATGCTTCTGACTGGGTGAGTCAGACCAAGCAGTCCTGCACCTCTACCATTTACCTGAACATTAGAGCCGTCTACTCCACTTTTTTACCTTATATAATTACTTGAGGCCTACACTGTTTCAGACCGTGTGAGATACCCCCCTTCATACAGGGGTTTGAATCAGGCATTAGAAATACAGCCATTTTGTGCAAAAATATATTTCCTTCAGGCCTACAGTGGTTCAGGCCCTGTGAGATACCCCCTTATATACACGGGTTTGAATCAGGCATTAGAAATACAGCCATTTGAAATACAGCCATTTTGTGCAAAGATATATTTACTTCAGGCATACACTGGATAGGACCGTGTGAGATACCACCTTACATACAGGGGTTTGAATCAGGCATTTGAAATACAGCCATTTAAAATACAGCTTTTTTGGGCAAAGAAATATTTACTTCAGGCCTACAGTGGTTCAGACCGTGTGAGATACCCCCCTACATACAGGGGTTTGAATCAGGCATTAGAAATACAGCCATTTGAAATACAGCCATTTTGTGCAAAGATATCTTTACTTCAGGCCTAAAGTGGTTCAGGCCCTGTGAGATACCCCCTTTACATACAGGGGTTTGAATCAGGCATTTGAAATACAGCCATTTAAAATACAGCCATTTTGGGCAAATAAATATTTACTTCAGGCCTACGGTGGTTCAGATCGTGTGAGATACCCCCTATATGTACAAGGGTTTGAATCAGGCATTTGAAATACAGCCATTTCAAATACAGCTATTTTAGGCAAAGAAATATTTACTTCAGGCCTACAGTGGTTCAGACCGTGTGAGATACCCCCCTACATACAGGCGTTTGAATCAGGCATTAGAAATACAGCCATTTGAAATACAGCAATTTTGTGCAAAGATATATTTACTTCAGGCCTACAGTGGTTCAGGCCCTGTAAGATACCCACTCTACATACAGGGGTTTAATTCAGGCATTTGAAATACAGACATTTAAAATACAGCCATTTTGGGCAAAGAAATATTTACTTCAGGCCTACAGTGGTTCAGATCGGTTCAGTGTGAGATATCCCCTCTACATACAGGGGTTTGAATCAGGCATTTGAAATACAGCCATTTGAAATACAGCCATTTTTTGAAAAGATATATTTACTTGAGGCCTACACTGTTTCAGACCGTGTGGGATACCCCCCTACATACAGGGGTTTGAATCAGGCATTAGAGATACAGCCATTTTGTGCAAAGATATATTTACTTCAGGCCTACAGAGGTTCAGATCGTGTGAGATACCCCCTTTACATATAGGAGTTTGAATCAGGCATTTGAAATACAACCATTTGAAATACAGCCATTTTGTGCAAAAATATATTTACTTCAGGCCTACACTGGTTCAGACCGTGTGAGATACCCCCCTACATATAGGGGTTTGAATCAGGCATTTGAAATACAGCTATTTTGTGCAAAGATATATTTTATTCAGGCCTACAGTGGTTCAGGCCCTGTGAGATACCCCCTCTACATACAGGGGTTTGAATCAGGCATTTGAAATACAGCCATTTAACCGCCTCCGGATAGCCTAACGCACGGATGCATCCTGGAGGCGGTCGATTCATTCCTCCTGATCGCATCCCTGCGTCATCTCGCGAGATGCGAGATTTCCTGTGAACCCGCGCACACAGGCGCGCACGTTCACAGGATCGGAAGGTAAGCGAGTGGATCTGCAGCCTGCCAGCGGCGATCGTTCGCTGGCAGGCTGTAGATGCGATTTTTTTAACCCTTAACAGGTATATTAGACGCTGTTTTGATAACAGCGTCTAATATACCTGCTACCTGGTCCTCTGGTGGTCCCTTTTGCTTGGATCGACCACCAGAGGACACAGGCAGCTCTGTAATAAGTAGCACCAAGCACCACACTACACTACTCACCCCCATCACTTATTAACCCCTTATGAACCCCTGATCACCCCATATAGACTCCCTGATCACCCCCCTGTCATTGATCACCCCCCTGTAAGGCTCTATTCAGACATCCGTATGTTTTTTTTTTTTTTACGGATCCACAGATACATGGGTCGGATCCGCAAAACACATACCGACGTCTGAATGGAGCCTTACAGGGGGGTGATCAATGACAGGGGGGTGATTAATGACAGGGGGGTGATCAGGGAGTCTATATGGGGTGATCACCCCCCTGTCATTTATCACCCCCCTGTAAGGCTCCATTCAGACGTCCGTATGTTTTTTACGGATCCACGGATACATGGATCGGATCCGCAAAACACATACGGACGTCTGAATGGAGCCTTACAGGGGGGTGATCAATGACAGGGGGGTGATCACCCCATATAGACTCCCTGATCACCCCCCTGTCATTGATCACCCCCCTGTAAGGCTCCATTCAGACATTTTCTTGGCACAAGTTAGCGGAAATAATTTTTTTTTTTCTTACAAAGTCTCATATTCCACTAACTTGTGTCAAAAAATAAAATCTCACATGAACTCCCCATACCCCTCACTGAATCCAAATGCGTAAAAATTTTTAGACATTTATATTCCAGACTTCTTCTCACGCTTTAGGGCCCCTAAAATGCCAGGGCAGTATAAATACCCCACATGTGACCCCATTTCGGAAAGAAGACACCCCAAGGTATTCCGTGAGGGGAATATTGAGTCCATGAAAGATTAAAATTTTTGTCCAAAGTTAGCGGAAAGGGAGACTTTGTGAGAAAAAAAAAATATATATCAATTTCCGCTAACTTGTGGCAAAAAAATATAAATTCTATGAACTCGCCATGCCCCTCATTGAATACCTTGGGGTGTCTTCTTTCCAAAATGGGGTCACATGTGGGGTATTTATACTGCCCTGGCATTTTAGGGGCCCTAAAGCGTGAGAAGCAGTCTGGGATCCAAATGTCTAAAAATGCCCTCATAAAAGGAATTTGGGCCCCTTTGCACATCTAGGCTGCAAAAAAGTATCACACATGTGGTATCTCCATACTCAGGAGAAGTTGGGCAATGTGTTTTGGGGTGTCATTTTACATATACCCATACTGGGTGAGATAAATATCTTGGTCAAATGCCAACTTTGTATAGAAAAATGGGAAAAGTTGTCTTTTGCCGAGATATATCTCTCACCCAGCATGGGTATATGTAAAAAGACACTCCAAAACACATTGCCCTACTTCTTCTGAGTACGGCGATACCAGATGTGTGACACTTTTTTGCAGCCTAGGTGGGCAAATGGGCCCACATTCCAAAGAGCACCTTTCGGATTTCACAGGGCATTTTTTACAGATTTTGATTTCAAACTACTTCTCACGCATTCGGACCCCTAAAATGCCAGGGCAGTATAACTACCCCACAAGTGACCCCATTTTGGAAAAAAGACACCCCAAGGTATTCCGTGAGGGGCATAGCGAGTTCCTAGAATTTTTTATTTTTTGTCACAAGTTAGCGGAAAATGATGATTTTAGATTTTTGATTTTTCTTCTTAAAAAGTCTCATATTCCACTAACTTGTGACAAAAAATTAAAACTTCCATGAACTCACTATGCCCATCACAAAATACCTTGGGGTGTCTTCTTTCCAAAATGGGGTCACTTGTGGGGTAGGTATACTGCCCTGGCATTTTAGGGGCACAAATGCTTGAGAAGTAGTTTGAAATCAAAATGTGCAAAAAATGCCCTGTGAAATCCGAAAGGTGCTCTTTGGAATGTGGGCCCCTTTGCCCACCTAGGCTGCAAAAAAGTTTCACACATCTGATATCGCCGTACTCAGAAGAAGTTGGGCAATGTGTTTTGGGGTGTCTTTTTACATATACCCATGCTGGGTGAGAGAAATATCTCAGCAAAAGACAACTTTTCCCATTTTTTATACAAAGTTGGCATTTGACCGAGATATTTATTTCACCCAGCATGGGTATATGTAAAATGACACCCCAAAACACATTGCCCAACTTCTCCTGAGTACGGCAATTTATTTATTTTTTTCTACTGTCTGGGCATTGTAGAACCTCAGGAAACATGACAGGTACTCAGAAAGTCAGAGCTGCTTCAAAAAGCGGAAATTCACATTTTTGTACCATAGTTTGTAAACGCTATAACTTTTACCCAAACCATTTTTTTTTACCCAAACATTTTTTTTTTATCAAAGACATGTAGAACAATACATTTTGAGAAAATTTTATATATGGATGTCGTTTTTTTTAAAAAAAATTACAACTGAAAGTGAAAAATGTCATTTCTTTGCAAAAATTTTGTTAAATTTCGATTAATAACAAAAAAAAGTAAAAATGTCAGCAGCAATGAAATACCACCAAATGAAAGCTCTATTAGTGAGAAGAAAAGGAGGTAAAATTCATTTGGGTGGTAAGTTGCATGACCGAGCAATAAACAGTGAAAGTAGTGTAGTGCAAAAAAGTGTAAAAAGTGGCCTGGTCATTAAGGGTGTTTAAGCTAGGGGGGCTGAAGTGGTTAAAATACAGGGATTTTTGGCAAAGAAATATTTACTTCAGGCTTACAGTGGTTCAGACCATGTGAGATACCCCCTCTACATACAGGGGTTTGAATCAGGCATTTGAAATACAGCCATTTGAAATACAGCCATTTTGTGGAAAGATATATTTACTTCAGGCCTACAGTGGTTCAGGCCCTTTGAGATAGCCCCTCTACATACAGGGGTTTGAATCAGGCATTTGAAATACAGCCTTTTGAAATACAGCCATTTTGTGCAAAGATATATTTACTTCAGGCCTACACTGGTTCAGACCGTGTGAGATACTCCCCTACATACAGGGGTTTGAATCATGCATTTGAAATACAGCCATTTGAAATACAGCCATTTTGTGCAAAGATATATTTACTTCAGGCCTACACTGGTTCAGACCGTGTGAGATACCACCTCTACATACAGGGGTTTGAATCAGGCATTTGAAATACAGCCATTAAAAATACAGCCAAAAATACAGCCAATTCCTCCGTGGCCCCAAACATTAGGCATTCACAGAAAAGGCCTTTTTCCTAGGACCTTTTTCCAGGGCATCTATCACTTTTCACCTATTGGTGATCACTCCAACACCCCCTATTTTTACCTATTTTATACTTATACTCTATCTACCTATTATATAAATAACAGAATATAAATAAATTACATCTTGTACCCAAATCAAGAGTGTGCCTGCTTATCCCTTATTGCTTGTAATTTTATGCTTCTGACTGGGTGAGTCAGACCAAGCAGTCCTGCACCTCTACCATTTACCTGAACATTAGAGCCGTCTACTCCACTTTTTTACCTTATATAATTACTTGAGGCCTACACTGTTTCAGACCGTGTGAGATACCCCCCTTCATACAGGGGTTTGAATCAGGCATTAGAAATACAGCCATTTTGTGCAAAAATATATTTCCTTCAGGCCTACAGTGGTTCAGGCCCTGTGAGATACCCCCTTATATACACGGGTTTGAATCAGGCATTAGAAATACAGCCATTTGAAATACAGCCATTTTGTGCAAAGATATATTTACTTCAGGCATACACTGGATAGGACCGTGTGAGATACCACCTTACATACAGGGGTTTGAATCAGGCATTTGAAATACAGCCATTTAAAATACAGCTTTTTTGGGCAAAGAAATATTTACTTCAGGCCTACAGTGGTTCAGACCGTGTGAGATACCCCTCTACATACAGGGGTTTGAATCAGGCATTAGAAATACAGCCATTTGAAATACAGCCATTTTGTGCAAAGATATCTTTACTTCAGGCCTAAAGTGGTTCAGGCCCTGTGAGATACCCCCTTTACATACAGGGGTTTGAATCAGGCATTTGAAATACAGCCATTTAAAATACAGCCATTTTGGGCAAATAAATATTTACTTCAGGCCTACGGTGGTTCAGATCGTGTGAGATACCCCCTATATGTACAAGGGTTTGAATCAGGCATTTGAAATACAGCCATTTCAAATACAGCTATTTTAGGCAAAGAAATATTTACTTCAGGCCTACAGTGGTTCAGACCGTGTGAGATACCCCCCTACATACAGGCGTTTGAATCAGGCATTAGAAATACAGCCATTTGAAATACAGCAATTTTGTGCAAAGATATATTTACTTCAGGCCTACAGTGGTTCAGGCCCTGTAAGATACCCACTCTACATACAGGGGTTTAATTCAGGCATTTGAAATACAGACATTTAAAATACAGCCATTTTGGGCAAAGAAATATTTACTTCAGGCCTACAGTGGTTCAGATCGGTTCAGTGTGAGATATCCCCTCTACATACAGGGGTTTGAATCAGGCATTTGAAATACAGCCATTTGAAATACAGCCATTTTTTGAAAAGATATATTTACTTGAGGCCTACACTGTTTCAGACCGTGTGGGATACCCCCCTACATACAGGGGTTTGAATCAGGCATTAGAGATACAGCCATTTTGTGCAAAGATATATTTACTTCAGGCCTACAGAGGTTCAGATCGTGTGAGATACCCCCTTTACATATAGGAGTTTGAATCAGGCATTTGAAATACAACCATTTGAAATACAGCCATTTTGTGCAAAAATATATTTACTTCAGGCCTACACTGGTTCAGACCGTGTGAGATACCCCCCTACATATAGGGGTTTGAATCAGGCATTTGAAATACAGCTATTTTGTGCAAAGATATATTTTATTCAGGCCTACAGTGGTTCAGGCCCTGTGAGATACCCCCTCTACATACAGGGGTTTGAATCAGGCATTTGAAATACAGCCATTTAACCGCCTCCGGATAGCCTAACGCACGGATGCATCCTGGAGGCGGTCGATTCATTCCTCCTGATCGCATCCCTGCGTCATCTCGCGAGATGCGAGATTTCCTGTGAACCCGCGCACACAGGCGCGCACGTTCACAGGATCGGAAGGTAAGCGATCGTTCGCTGGCAGGCTGTAGATGCGATTTTTTTAACCCTTAACAGGTATATTAGACGCTGTTTTGATAACAGCGTCTAATATACCTGCTACCTGGTCCTCTGGTGGTCCCTTTTGCTTGGATCGACCACCAGAGGACACAGGCAGCTCTGTAATAAGTAGCACCAAGCACCACACTACACTACTCACCCCCATCACTTATTAACCCCTTATGAACCCCTGATCACCCCATATAGACTCCCTGATCACCCCCCTGTCATTGATCACCCCCCTGTAAGGCTCTATTCAGACATCCGTATGTTTTTTTTTTTTTTACGGATCCACAGATACATGGGTCGGATCCGCAAAACACATACCGACGTCTGAATGGAGCCTTACAGGGGGGTGATCAATGACAGGGGGGTGATTAATGACAGGGGGGTGATCAGGGAGTCTATATGGGGTGATCACCCCCCTGTCATTTATCACCCCCCTGTAAGGCTCCATTCAGACGTCCGTATGTTTTTTACGGATCCACGGATACATGGATCGGATCCGCAAAACACATACGGACGTCTGAATGGAGCCTTAGAGGGGGGTGATCAATGACAGGGGGGTGATCACCCCATATAGACTCCCTGATCACCCCCCTGTCATTGATCACCCCCCTGTAAGGCTCCATTCAGACATTTTCTTGGCACAAGTTAGCGGAAATAATTTTTTTTTTTCTTACAAAGTCTCATATTCCACTAACTTGTGTCAAAAAATAAAATCTCACATGAACTCCCCATACCCCTCACTGAATCCAAATGCGTAAAAATTTTTAGACATTTATATTCCAGACTTCTTCTCACGCTTTAGGGCCCCTAAAATGCCAGGGCAGTATAAATACCCCACATGTGACCCCATTTCGGAAAGAAGACACCCCAAGGTATTCCGTGAGGGGAATATTGAGTCCATGAAAGATTAAAATTTTTGTCCAAAGTTAGCGGAAAGGGAGACTTTGTGAGAAAAAAAAATATATATCAATTTCCGCTAACTTGTGGCAAAAAAATATAAATTCTATGAACTCGCCATGCCCCTCATTGAATACCTTGGGGTGTCTTCTTTCCAAAATGGGGTCACATGTGGGGTATTTATACTGCCCTGGCATTTTAGGGGCCCTAAAGCGTGAGAAGCAGTCTGGGATCCAAATGTCTAAAAATGCCCTCATAAAAGGAATTTGGGCCCCTTTGCACATCTAGGCTGCAAAAAAGTATCACACATGTGGTATCTCCATACTCAGGAGAAGTTGGGCAATGTGTTTTGGGGTGTCATTTTACATATACCCATACTGGGTGAGATAAATATCTTGGTCAAATGCCAACTTTGTATAGAAAAATGGGAAAAGTTGTCTTTTGCCGAGATATATCTCTCACCCAGCATGGGTATATGTAAAAAGACACTCCAAAACACATTGCCCTACTTCTTCTGAGTACGGCGATACCAGATGTGTGACACTTTTTTGCAGCCTAGGTGGGCAAATGGGCCCACATTCCAAAGAGCACCTTTCGGATTTCACAGGGCATTTTTTACAGATTTTGATTTCAAACTACTTCTCACGCATTCGGACCCCTAAAATGCCAGGGCAGTATAACTACCCCACAAGTGACCCCATTTTGGAAAAAAGACACCCCAAGGTATTCCGTGAGGGGCATAGCGAGTTCCTAGAATTTTTTATTTTTTGTCACAAGTTAGCGGAAAATGATGATTTTAGATTTTTGATTTTTCTTCTTAAAAAGTCTCATATTCCACTAACTTGTGACAAAAAATTAAAACTTCCATGAACTCACTATGCCCATCACGAAATACCTTGGGGTGTCTTCTTTCCAAAATGGGGTCACTTGTGGGGTAGGTATACTGCCCTGGCATTTTAGGGGCACAAATGCTTGAGAAGTAGTTTGAAATCAAAATGTGCAAAAAATGCCCTGTGAAATCCGAAAGGTGCTCTTTGGAATGTGGGCCCCTTTGCCCACCTAGGCTGCAAAAAAGTTTCACACATCTGATATCGCCGTACTCAGAAGAAGTTGGGCAATGTGTTTTGGGGTGTCTTTTTACATATACCCATGCTGGGTGAGAGAAATATCTCAGCAAAAGACAACTTTTCCCATTTTTTATACAAAGTTGGCATTTGACCGAGATATTTATTTCACCCAGCATGGGTATATGTAAAATGACACCCCAAAACACATTGCCCAACTTCTCCTGAGTACGGCAATTTATTTATTTTTTTCTACTGTCTGGGCATTGTAGAACCTCAGGAAACATGACAGGTACTCAGAAAGTCAGAGCTGCTTCAAAAAGCGGAAATTCACATTTTTGTACCATAGTTTGTAAACGCTATAACTTTTACCCAAACCATTTTTTTTTACCCAAACATTTTTTTTTTATCAAAGACATGTAGAACAATACATTTTGAGAAAATTTTATATATGGATGTCGTTTTTTTTAAAAAAAAATTACAACTGAAAGTGAAAAATGTCATTTCTTTGCAAAAATTTTGTTAAATTTCGATTAATAACAAAAAAAAGTAAAAATGTCAGCAGCAATGAAATACCACCAAATGAAAGCTCTATTAGTGAGAAGAAAAGGAGGTAAAATTCATTTGGGTGGTAAGTTGCATGACCGAGCAATAAACAGTGAAAGTAGTGTAGTGCAAAAAAGTGTAAAAAGTGGCCTGGTCATTAAGGGTGTTTAAGCTAGGGGGGCTGAAGTGGTTAAAATACAGGGATTTTTGGCAAAGAAATATTTACTTCAGGCTTACAGTGGTTCAGACCATGTGAGATACCCCCTCTACATACAGGGGTTTGAATCAGGCATTTGAAATACAGCCATTTGAAATACAGCCATTTTGTGGAAAGATATATTTACTTCAGGCCTACAGTGGTTCAGGCCCTTTGAGATAGCCCCTCTACATACAGGGGTTTGAATCAGGCATTTGAAATACAGCCTTTTGAAATACAGCCATTTTGTGCAAAGATATATTTACTTCAGGCCTACACTGGTTCAGACCGTGTGAGATACTCCCCTACATACAGGGGTTTGAATCATGCATTTGAAATACAGCCATTTGAAATACAGCCATTTTGTGCAAAGATATATTTACTTCAGGCCTACACTGGTTCAGACCGTGTGAGATACCACCTCTACATACAGGGGTTTGAATCAGGCATTTGAAATACAGCCATTAAAAATACAGCCAAAAATACAGCCAATTCCTCCGTGGCCCCAAACATTAGGCATTCACAGAAAAGGCCTTTTTCCTAGGACCTTTTTCCAGGGCATCTATCACTTTTCACCTATTGGTGATCACTCCAACACCCCCTATTTTTACCTATTTTATACTTATACTCTATCTACCTATTATATAAATAACAGAATATAAATAAATTACATCTTGTACCCAAATCAAGAGTGTGCCTGCTTATCCCTTATTGCTTGTAATTTTATGCTTCTGACTGGGTGAGTCAGACCAAGCAGTCCTGCACCTCTACCATTTACCTGAACATTAGAGCCGTCTACTCCACTTTTTTACCTTATATAATTACTTGAGGCCTACACTGTTTCAGACCGTGTGAGATACCCCCCTTCATACAGGGGTTTGAATCAGGCATTAGAAATACAGCCATTTTGTGCAAAAATATATTTCCTTCAGGCCTACAGTGGTTCAGGCCCTGTGAGATACCCCCTTATATACACGGGTTTGAATCAGGCATTAGAAATACAGCCATTTGAAATACAGCCATTTTGTGCAAAGATATATTTACTTCAGGCATACACTGGATAGGACCGTGTGAGATACCACCTTACATACAGGGGTTTGAATCAGGCATTTGAAATACAGCCATTTAAAATACAGCTTTTTTGGGCAAAGAAATATTTACTTCAGGCCTACAGTGGTTCAGACCGTGTGAGATACCCCTCTACATACAGGGGTTTGAATCAGGCATTAGAAATACAGCCATTTGAAATACAGCCATTTTGTGCAAAGATATCTTTACTTCAGGCCTAAAGTGGTTCAGGCCCTGTGAGATACCCCCTTTACATACAGGGGTTTGAATCAGGCATTTGAAATACAGCCATTTAAAATACAGCCATTTTGGGCAAATAAATATTTACTTCAGGCCTACGGTGGTTCAGATCGTGTGAGATACCCCCTATATGTACAAGGGTTTGAATCAGGCATTTGAAATACAGCCATTTCAAATACAGCTATTTTAGGCAAAGAAATATTTACTTCAGGCCTACAGTGGTTCAGACCGTGTGAGATACCCCCCTACATACAGGCGTTTGAATCAGGCATTAGAAATACAGCCATTTGAAATACAGCAATTTTGTGCAAAGATATATTTACTTCAGGCCTACAGTGGTTCAGGCCCTGTAAGATACCCACTCTACATACAGGGGTTTAATTCAGGCATTTGAAATACAGACATTTAAAATACAGCCATTTTGGGCAAAGAAATATTTACTTCAGGCCTACAGTGGTTCAGATCGGTTCAGTGTGAGATATCCCCTCTACATACAGGGGTTTGAATCAGGCATTTGAAATACAGCCATTTGAAATACAGCCATTTTTTGAAAAGATATATTTACTTGAGGCCTACACTGTTTCAGACCGTGTGGGATACCCCCCTACATACAGGGGTTTGAATCAGGCATTAGAGATACAGCCATTTTGTGCAAAGATATATTTACTTCAGGCCTACAGAGGTTCAGATCGTGTGAGATACCCCCTTTACATATAGGAGTTTGAATCAGGCATTTGAAATACAACCATTTGAAATACAGCCATTTTGTGCAAAAATATATTTACTTCAGGCCTACACTGGTTCAGACCGTGTGAGATACCCCCCTACATATAGGGGTTTGAATCAGGCATTTGAAATACAGCTATTTTGTGCAAAGATATATTTTATTCAGGCCTACAGTGGTTCAGGCCCTGTGAGATACCCCCTCTACATACAGGGGTTTGAATCAGGCATTTGAAATACAGCCATTTAACCGCCTCCGGATAGCCTAACGCACGGATGCATCCTGGAGGCGGTCGATTCATTCCTCCTGATCGCATCCCTGCGTCATCTCGCGAGATGCGAGATTTCCTGTGAACCCGCGCACACAGGCGCGCACGTTCACAGGATCGGAAGGTAAGCGATCGTTCGCTGGCAGGCTGTAGATGCGATTTTTTTAACCCTTAACAGGTATATTAGACGCTGTTTTGATAACAGCGTCTAATATACCTGCTACCTGGTCCTCTGGTGGTCCCTTTTGCTTGGATCGACCACCAGAGGACACAGGCAGCTCTGTAATAAGTAGCACCAAGCACCACACTACACTACTCACCCCCATCACTTATTAACCCCTTATGAACCCCTGATCACCCCATATAGACTCCCTGATCACCCCCCTGTCATTGATCACCCCCCTGTAAGGCTCTATTCAGACATCCGTATGTTTTTTTTTTTTTTACGGATCCACAGATACATGGGTCGGATCCGCAAAACACATACCGACGTCTGAATGGAGCCTTACAGGGGGGTGATCAATGACAGGGGGGTGATTAATGACAGGGGGGTGATCAGGGAGTCTATATGGGGTGATCACCCCCCTGTCATTTATCACCCCCCTGTAAGGCTCCATTCAGACGTCCGTATGTTTTTTACGGATCCACGGATACATGGATCGGATCCGCAAAACACATACGGACGTCTGAATGGAGCCTTACAGGGGGGTGATCAATGACAGGGGGGTGATCCACCCATATAGACACCCTGATCACCCCCCTGTCATTGATCACCCCCCTGTAAGGCTCCATTCAGACAATTTCTTGGCACAAGTTAGCGGAAATAATTTTTTTTTTTCTTACAAAGTCTCATATTCCACTAACTTGTGTCAAAAAATAAAATCTCACATGAACTCCCCATACCCCTCACTGAATCCAAATGCGTAAAAATTTTTAGACATTTATATTCCAGACTTCTTCTCACGCTTTAGGGCCCCTAAAATGCCAGGGCAGTATAAATACCCCACATGTGACCCCATTTCGGAAAGAAGACACCCCAAGGTATTCCGTGAGGGGAATATTGAGT
>NW_024400363.1:0-35032 GCF_905171765.1 Bufo bufo
CATTAAGTACTAGTAAAGAGATATTGCAGGAGACTGAAGAGACTCAAGAGATACTGCAAGAGATTGGCTTAGAGTCTCCAACTGGCTCATCTGTGTTGTTTTTGCTGATCATTGCTTGAGAAGAGGTAAGGAATTCGGTCAGCTGTTTGCTATTGTGCGTTTGCTAATGAGCCTAGCTCACTAAGGTGTTGCATTTGTTGCTGAGGGCGGAGCTTGGGAAGCAGTGTGTGTATATATAGAGACAGACTCATTAGCTGGCCTAATTCATTAGCTGCAAGTACTAGCTTCAAGTACTACATTAAGTACTAGTAAAGAGATATTGCAGGAGACTGAAGAGACTCAAGAGATACTGCAAGAGATTGGCTTAGAGTCTCCAACTGGCTCATCTGTGTTGTTTTTGCTGATCATTGCTTGAGAAGAGGTAAGGAATTCGGTCAGCTGTTTGCTATTGTGCGTTTGCTAATGAGCCTAGCTCACTAAGGTGTTGCATTTGTTGCTGAGGGCGGAGCTTGGGAAGCAGTGTGTGTATATATAGAGACAGACTCATTAGCTGGCCTAATTCATTAGCTGCAAGTACTAGCTTCAAGTACTACATTAAGTACTAGTAAAGAGATATTGCAGGAGACTGAAGAGACTCAAGAGATACTGCAAGAGATTGGCTTAGAGTCTCCAACTGGCTCATCTGTGTTGTTTTTGCTGATCATTGCTTGAGAAGAGGTAAGGAATTCGGTCAGCTGTTTGCTATTGTGCGTTTGCTAATGAGCCTAGCTCACTAAGGTGTTGCATTTGTTGCTGAGGGCGGAGCTTGGGAAGCAGTGTGTGTATATATAGAGACAGACTCATTAGCTGGCCTAATTCATTAGCTGCAAGTACTAGCTTCAAGTACTACATTAAGTACTAGTAAAGAGATATTGCAGGAGACTGAAGAGACTCAAGAGATACTGCAAGAGATTGGCTTAGAGTCTCCAACTGGCTCATCTGTGTTGTTTTTGCTGATCATTGCTTGAGAAGAGGTAAGGAATTCGGTCAGCTGTTTGCTATTGTGCGTTTGCTAATGAGCCTAGCTCACTAAGGTGTTGCATTTGTTGCTGAGGGCGGAGCTTGGGAAGCAGTGTGTGTATATATAGAGACAGACTCATTAGCTGGCCTAATTCATTAGCTGCAAGTACTAGCTTCAAGTACTACATTAAGTACTAGTAAAGAGATATTGCAGGAGACTGAAGAGACTCAAGAGATACTGCAAGAGATTGGCTTAGAGTCTCCAACTGGCTCATCTGTGTTGTTTTTGCTGATCATTGCTTGAGAAGAGGTAAGGAATTCGGTCAGCTGTTTGCTATTGTGCGTTTGCTAATGAGCCTAGCTCACTAAGGTGTTGCATTTGTTGCTGAGGGCGGAGCTTGGGAAGCAGTGTGTGTATATATAGAGACAGACTCATTAGCTGGCCTAATTCATTAGCTGCAAGTACTAGCTTCAAGTACTACATTAAGTACTAGTAAAGAGATATTGCAGGAGACTGAAGAGACTCAAGAGATACTGCAAGAGATTGGCTTAGAGTCTCCAACTGGCTCATCTGTGTTGTTTTTGCTGATCATTGCTTGAGAAGAGGTAAGGAATTCGGTCAGCTGTTTGCTATTGTGCGTTTGCTAATGAGCCTAGCTCACTAAGGTGTTGCATTTGTTGCTGAGGGCGGAGCTTGGGAAGCAGTGTGTGTATATATAGAGACAGACTCATTAGCTGGCCTAATTCATTAGCTGCAAGTACTAGCTTCAAGTACTACATTAAGTACTAGTAAAGAGATATTGCAGGAGACTGAAGAGACTCAAGAGATACTGCAAGAGATTGGCTTAGAGTCTCCAACTGGCTCATCTGTGTTGTTTTTGCTGATCATTGCTTGAGAAGAGGTAAGGAATTCGGTCAGCTGTTTGCTATTGTGCGTTTGCTAATGAGCCTAGCTCACTAAGGTGTTGCATTTGTTGCTGAGGGCGGAGCTTGGGAAGCAGTGTGTGTATATATAGAGACAGACTCATTAGCTGGCCTAATTCATTAGCTGCAAGTACTAGCTTCAAGTACTACATTAAGTACTAGTAAAGAGATATTGCAGGAGACTGAAGAGACTCAAGAGATACTGCAAGAGATTGGCTTAGAGTCTCCAACTGGCTCATCTGTGTTGTTTTTGCTGATCATTGCTTGAGAAGAGGTAAGGAATTCGGTCAGCTGTTTGCTATTGTGCGTTTGCTAATGAGCCTAGCTCACTAAGGTGTTGCATTTGTTGCTGAGGGCGGAGCTTGGGAAGCAGTGTGTGTATATATAGAGACAGACTCATTAGCTGGCCTAATTCATTAGCTGCAAGTACTAGCTTCAAGTACTACATTAAGTACTAGTAAAGAGATATTGCAGGAGACTGAAGAGACTCAAGAGATACTGCAAGAGATTGGCTTAGAGTCTCCAACTGGCTCATCTGTGTTGTTTTTGCTGATCATTGCTTGAGAAGAGGTAAGGAATTCGGTCAGCTGTTTGCTATTGTGCGTTTGCTAATGAGCCTAGCTCACTAAGGTGTTGCATTTGTTGCTGAGGGCGGAGCTTGGGAAGCAGTGTGTGTATATATAGAGACAGACTCATTAGCTGGCCTAATTCATTAGCTGCAAGTACTAGCTTCAAGTACTACATTAAGTACTAGTAAAGAGATATTGCAGGAGACTGAAGAGACTCAAGAGATACTGCAAGAGATTGGCTTAGAGTCTCCAACTGGCTCATCTGTGTTGTTTTTGCTGATCATTGCTTGAGAAGAGGTAAGGAATTCGGTCAGCTGTTTGCTATTGTGCGTTTGCTAATGAGCCTAGCTCACTAAGGTGTTGCATTTGTTGCTGAGGGCGGAGCTTGGGAAGCAGTGTGTGTATATATAGAGACAGACTCATTAGCTGGCCTAATTCATTAGCTGCAAGTACTAGCTTCAAGTACTACATTAAGTACTAGTAAAGAGATATTGCAGGAGACTGAAGAGACTCAAGAGATACTGCAAGAGATTGGCTTAGAGTCTCCAACTGGCTCATCTGTGTTGTTTTTGCTGATCATTGCTTGAGAAGAGGTAAGGAATTCGGTCAGCTGTTTGCTATTGTGCGTTTGCTAATGAGCCTAGCTCACTAAGGTGTTGCATTTGTTGCTGAGGGCGGAGCTTGGGAAGCAGTGTGTGTATATATAGAGACAGACTCATTAGCTGGCCTAATTCATTAGCTGCAAGTACTAGCTTCAAGTACTACATTAAGTACTAGTAAAGAGATATTGCAGGAGACTGAAGAGACTCAAGAGATACTGCAAGAGATTGGCTTAGAGTCTCCAACTGGCTCATCTGTGTTGTTTTTGCTGATCATTGCTTGAGAAGAGGTAAGGAATTCGGTCAGCTGTTTGCTATTGTGCGTTTGCTAATGAGCCTAGCTCACTAAGGTGTTGCATTTGTTGCTGAGGGCGGAGCTTGGGAAGCAGTGTGTGTATATATAGAGACAGACTCATTAGCTGGCCTAATTCATTAGCTGCAAGTACTAGCTTCAAGTACTACATTAAGTACTAGTAAAGAGATATTGCAGGAGACTGAAGAGACTCAAGAGATACTGCAAGAGATTGGCTTAGAGTCTCCAACTGGCTCATCTGTGTTGTTTTTGCTGATCATTGCTTGAGAAGAGGTAAGGAATTCGGTCAGCTGTTTGCTATTGTGCGTTTGCTAATGAGCCTAGCTCACTAAGGTGTTGCATTTGTTGCTGAGGGCGGAGCTTGGGAAGCAGTGTGTGTATATATAGAGACAGACTCATTAGCTGGCCTAATTCATTAGCTGCAAGTACTAGCTTCAAGTACTACATTAAGTACTAGTAAAGAGATATTGCAGGAGACTGAAGAGACTCAAGAGATACTGCAAGAGATTGGCTTAGAGTCTCCAACTGGCTCATCTGTGTTGTTTTTGCTGATCATTGCTTGAGAAGAGGTAAGGAATTCGGTCAGCTGTTTGCTATTGTGCGTTTGCTAATGAGCCTAGCTCACTAAGGTGTTGCATTTGTTGCTGAGGGCGGAGCTTGGGAAGCAGTGTGTGTATATATAGAGACAGACTCATTAGCTGGCCTAATTCATTAGCTGCAAGTACTAGCTTCAAGTACTACATTAAGTACTAGTAAAGAGATATTGCAGGAGACTGAAGAGACTCAAGAGATACTGCAAGAGATTGGCTTAGAGTCTCCAACTGGCTCATCTGTGTTGTTTTTGCTGATCATTGCTTGAGAAGAGGTAAGGAATTCGGTCAGCTGTTTGCTATTGTGCGTTTGCTAATGAGCCTAGCTCACTAAGGTGTTGCATTTGTTGCTGAGGGCGGAGCTTGGGAAGCAGTGTGTGTATATATAGAGACAGACTCATTAGCTGGCCTAATTCATTAGCTGCAAGTACTAGCTTCAAGTACTACATTAAGTACTAGTAAAGAGATATTGCAGGAGACTGAAGAGACTCAAGAGATACTGCAAGAGATTGGCTTAGAGTCTCCAACTGGCTCATCTGTGTTGTTTTTGCTGATCATTGCTTGAGAAGAGGTAAGGAATTCGGTCAGCTGTTTGCTATTGTGCGTTTGCTAATGAGCCTAGCTCACTAAGGTGTTGCATTTGTTGCTGAGGGCGGAGCTTGGGAAGCAGTGTGTGTATATATAGAGACAGACTCATTAGCTGGCCTAATTCATTAGCTGCAAGTACTAGCTTCAAGTACTACATTAAGTACTAGTAAAGAGATATTGCAGGAGACTGAAGAGACTCAAGAGATACTGCAAGAGATTGGCTTAGAGTCTCCAACTGGCTCATCTGTGTTGTTTTTGCTGATCATTGCTTGAGAAGAGGTAAGGAATTCGGTCAGCTGTTTGCTATTGTGCGTTTGCTAATGAGCCTAGCTCACTAAGGTGTTGCATTTGTTGCTGAGGGCGGAGCTTGGGAAGCAGTGTGTGTATATATAGAGACAGACTCATTAGCTGGCCTAATTCATTAGCTGCAAGTACTAGCTTCAAGTACTACATTAAGTACTAGTAAAGAGATATTGCAGGAGACTGAAGAGACTCAAGAGATACTGCAAGAGATTGGCTTAGAGTCTCCAACTGGCTCATCTGTGTTGTTTTTGCTGATCATTGCTTGAGAAGAGGTAAGGAATTCGGTCAGCTGTTTGCTATTGTGCGTTTGCTAATGAGCCTAGCTCACTAAGGTGTTGCATTTGTTGCTGAGGGCGGAGCTTGGGAAGCAGTGTGTGTATATATAGAGACAGACTCATTAGCTGGCCTAATTCATTAGCTGCAAGTACTAGCTTCAAGTACTACATTAAGTACTAGTAAAGAGATATTGCAGGAGACTGAAGAGACTCAAGAGATACTGCAAGAGATTGGCTTAGAGTCTCCAACTGGCTCATCTGTGTTGTTTTTGCTGATCATTGCTTGAGAAGAGGTAAGGAATTCGGTCAGCTGTTTGCTATTGTGCGTTTGCTAATGAGCCTAGCTCACTAAGGTGTTGCATTTGTTGCTGAGGGCGGAGCTTGGGAAGCAGTGTGTGTATATATAGAGACAGACTCATTAGCTGGCCTAATTCATTAGCTGCAAGTACTAGCTTCAAGTACTACATTAAGTACTAGTAAAGAGATATTGCAGGAGACTGAAGAGACTCAAGAGATACTGCAAGAGATTGGCTTAGAGTCTCCAACTGGCTCATCTGTGTTGTTTTTGCTGATCATTGCTTGAGAAGAGGTAAGGAATTCGGTCAGCTGTTTGCTATTGTGCGTTTGCTAATGAGCCTAGCTCACTAAGGTGTTGCATTTGTTGCTGAGGGCGGAGCTTGGGAAGCAGTGTGTGTATATATAGAGACAGACTCATTAGCTGGCCTAATTCATTAGCTGCAAGTACTAGCTTCAAGTACTACATTAAGTACTAGTAAAGAGATATTGCAGGAGACTGAAGAGACTCAAGAGATACTGCAAGAGATTGGCTTAGAGTCTCCAACTGGCTCATCTGTGTTGTTTTTGCTGATCATTGCTTGAGAAGAGGTAAGGAATTCGGTCAGCTGTTTGCTATTGTGCGTTTGCTAATGAGCCTAGCTCACTAAGGTGTTGCATTTGTTGCTGAGGGCGGAGCTTGGGAAGCAGTGTGTGTATATATAGAGACAGACTCATTAGCTGGCCTAATTCATTAGCTGCAAGTACTAGCTTCAAGTACTACATTAAGTACTAGTAAAGAGATATTGCAGGAGACTGAAGAGACTCAAGAGATACTGCAAGAGATTGGCTTAGAGTCTCCAACTGGCTCATCTGTGTTGTTTTTGCTGATCATTGCTTGAGAAGAGGTAAGGAATTCGGTCAGCTGTTTGCTATTGTGCGTTTGCTAATGAGCCTAGCTCACTAAGGTGTTGCATTTGTTGCTGAGGGCGGAGCTTGGGAAGCAGTGTGTGTATATATAGAGACAGACTCATTAGCTGGCCTAATTCATTAGCTGCAAGTACTAGCTTCAAGTACTACATTAAGTACTAGTAAAGAGATATTGCAGGAGACTGAAGAGACTCAAGAGATACTGCAAGAGATTGGCTTAGAGTCTCCAACTGGCTCATCTGTGTTGTTTTTGCTGATCATTGCTTGAGAAGAGGTAAGGAATTCGGTCAGCTGTTTGCTATTGTGCGTTTGCTAATGAGCCTAGCTCACTAAGGTGTTGCATTTGTTGCTGAGGGCGGAGCTTGGGAAGCAGTGTGTGTATATATAGAGACAGACTCATTAGCTGGCCTAATTCATTAGCTGCAAGTACTAGCTTCAAGTACTACATTAAGTACTAGTAAAGAGATATTGCAGGAGACTGAAGAGACTCAAGAGATACTGCAAGAGATTGGCTTAGAGTCTCCAACTGGCTCATCTGTGTTGTTTTTGCTGATCATTGCTTGAGAAGAGGTAAGGAATTCGGTCAGCTGTTTGCTATTGTGCGTTTGCTAATGAGCCTAGCTCACTAAGGTGTTGCATTTGTTGCTGAGGGCGGAGCTTGGGAAGCAGTGTGTGTATATATAGAGACAGACTCATTAGCTGGCCTAATTCATTAGCTGCAAGTACTAGCTTCAAGTACTACATTAAGTACTAGTAAAGAGATATTGCAGGAGACTGAAGAGACTCAAGAGATACTGCAAGAGATTGGCTTAGAGTCTCCAACTGGCTCATCTGTGTTGTTTTTGCTGATCATTGCTTGAGAAGAGGTAAGGAATTCGGTCAGCTGTTTGCTATTGTGCGTTTGCTAATGAGCCTAGCTCACTAAGGTGTTGCATTTGTTGCTGAGGGCGGAGCTTGGGAAGCAGTGTGTGTATATATAGAGACAGACTCATTAGCTGGCCTAATTCATTAGCTGCAAGTACTAGCTTCAAGTACTACATTAAGTACTAGTAAAGAGATATTGCAGGAGACTGAAGAGACTCAAGAGATACTGCAAGAGATTGGCTTAGAGTCTCCAACTGGCTCATCTGTGTTGTTTTTGCTGATCATTGCTTGAGAAGAGGTAAGGAATTCGGTCAGCTGTTTGCTATTGTGCGTTTGCTAATGAGCCTAGCTCACTAAGGTGTTGCATTTGTTGCTGAGGGCGGAGCTTGGGAAGCAGTGTGTGTATATATAGAGACAGACTCATTAGCTGGCCTAATTCATTAGCTGCAAGTACTAGCTTCAAGTACTACATTAAGTACTAGTAAAGAGATATTGCAGGAGACTGAAGAGACTCAAGAGATACTGCAAGAGATTGGCTTAGAGTCTCCAACTGGCTCATCTGTGTTGTTTTTGCTGATCATTGCTTGAGAAGAGGTAAGGAATTCGGTCAGCTGTTTGCTATTGTGCGTTTGCTAATGAGCCTAGCTCACTAAGGTGTTGCATTTGTTGCTGAGGGCGGAGCTTGGGAAGCAGTGTGTGTATATATAGAGACAGACTCATTAGCTGGCCTAATTCATTAGCTGCAAGTACTAGCTTCAAGTACTACATTAAGTACTAGTAAAGAGATATTGCAGGAGACTGAAGAGACTCAAGAGATACTGCAAGAGATTGGCTTAGAGTCTCCAACTGGCTCATCTGTGTTGTTTTTGCTGATCATTGCTTGAGAAGAGGTAAGGAATTCGGTCAGCTGTTTGCTATTGTGCGTTTGCTAATGAGCCTAGCTCACTAAGGTGTTGCATTTGTTGCTGAGGGCGGAGCTTGGGAAGCAGTGTGTGTATATATAGAGACAGACTCATTAGCTGGCCTAATTCATTAGCTGCAAGTACTAGCTTCAAGTACTACATTAAGTACTAGTAAAGAGATATTGCAGGAGACTGAAGAGACTCAAGAGATACTGCAAGAGATTGGCTTAGAGTCTCCAACTGGCTCATCTGTGTTGTTTTTGCTGATCATTGCTTGAGAAGAGGTAAGGAATTCGGTCAGCTGTTTGCTATTGTGCGTTTGCTAATGAGCCTAGCTCACTAAGGTGTTGCATTTGTTGCTGAGGGCGGAGCTTGGGAAGCAGTGTGTGTATATATAGAGACAGACTCATTAGCTGGCCTAATTCATTAGCTGCAAGTACTAGCTTCAAGTACTACATTAAGTACTAGTAAAGAGATATTGCAGGAGACTGAAGAGACTCAAGAGATACTGCAAGAGATTGGCTTAGAGTCTCCAACTGGCTCATCTGTGTTGTTTTTGCTGATCATTGCTTGAGAAGAGGTAAGGAATTCGGTCAGCTGTTTGCTATTGTGCGTTTGCTAATGAGCCTAGCTCACTAAGGTGTTGCATTTGTTGCTGAGGGCGGAGCTTGGGAAGCAGTGTGTGTATATATAGAGACAGACTCATTAGCTGGCCTAATTCATTAGCTGCAAGTACTAGCTTCAAGTACTACATTAAGTACTAGTAAAGAGATATTGCAGGAGACTGAAGAGACTCAAGAGATACTGCAAGAGATTGGCTTAGAGTCTCCAACTGGCTCATCTGTGTTGTTTTTGCTGATCATTGCTTGAGAAGAGGTAAGGAATTCGGTCAGCTGTTTGCTATTGTGCGTTTGCTAATGAGCCTAGCTCACTAAGGTGTTGCATTTGTTGCTGAGGGCGGAGCTTGGGAAGCAGTGTGTGTATATATAGAGACAGACTCATTAGCTGGCCTAATTCATTAGCTGCAAGTACTAGCTTCAAGTACTACATTAAGTACTAGTAAAGAGATATTGCAGGAGACTGAAGAGACTCAAGAGATACTGCAAGAGATTGGCTTAGAGTCTCCAACTGGCTCATCTGTGTTGTTTTTGCTGATCATTGCTTGAGAAGAGGTAAGGAATTCGGTCAGCTGTTTGCTATTGTGCGTTTGCTAATGAGCCTAGCTCACTAAGGTGTTGCATTTGTTGCTGAGGGCGGAGCTTGGGAAGCAGTGTGTGTATATATAGAGACAGACTCATTAGCTGGCCTAATTCATTAGCTGCAAGTACTAGCTTCAAGTACTACATTAAGTACTAGTAAAGAGATATTGCAGGAGACTGAAGAGACTCAAGAGATACTGCAAGAGATTGGCTTAGAGTCTCCAACTGGCTCATCTGTGTTGTTTTTGCTGATCATTGCTTGAGAAGAGGTAAGGAATTCGGTCAGCTGTTTGCTATTGTGCGTTTGCTAATGAGCCTAGCTCACTAAGGTGTTGCATTTGTTGCTGAGGGCGGAGCTTGGGAAGCAGTGTGTGTATATATAGAGACAGACTCATTAGCTGGCCTAATTCATTAGCTGCAAGTACTAGCTTCAAGTACTACATTAAGTACTAGTAAAGAGATATTGCAGGAGACTGAAGAGACTCAAGAGATACTGCAAGAGATTGGCTTAGAGTCTCCAACTGGCTCATCTGTGTTGTTTTTGCTGATCATTGCTTGAGAAGAGGTAAGGAATTCGGTCAGCTGTTTGCTATTGTGCGTTTGCTAATGAGCCTAGCTCACTAAGGTGTTGCATTTGTTGCTGAGGGCGGAGCTTGGGAAGCAGTGTGTGTATATATAGAGACAGACTCATTAGCTGGCCTAATTCATTAGCTGCAAGTACTAGCTTCAAGTACTACATTAAGTACTAGTAAAGAGATATTGCAGGAGACTGAAGAGACTCAAGAGATACTGCAAGAGATTGGCTTAGAGTCTCCAACTGGCTCATCTGTGTTGTTTTTGCTGATCATTGCTTGAGAAGAGGTAAGGAATTCGGTCAGCTGTTTGCTATTGTGCGTTTGCTAATGAGCCTAGCTCACTAAGGTGTTGCATTTGTTGCTGAGGGCGGAGCTTGGGAAGCAGTGTGTGTATATATAGAGACAGACTCATTAGCTGGCCTAATTCATTAGCTGCAAGTACTAGCTTCAAGTACTACATTAAGTACTAGTAAAGAGATATTGCAGGAGACTGAAGAGACTCAAGAGATACTGCAAGAGATTGGCTTAGAGTCTCCAACTGGCTCATCTGTGTTGTTTTTGCTGATCATTGCTTGAGAAGAGGTAAGGAATTCGGTCAGCTGTTTGCTATTGTGCGTTTGCTAATGAGCCTAGCTCACTAAGGTGTTGCATTTGTTGCTGAGGGCGGAGCTTGGGAAGCAGTGTGTGTATATATAGAGACAGACTCATTAGCTGGCCTAATTCATTAGCTGCAAGTACTAGCTTCAAGTACTACATTAAGTACTAGTAAAGAGATATTGCAGGAGACTGAAGAGACTCAAGAGATACTGCAAGAGATTGGCTTAGAGTCTCCAACTGGCTCATCTGTGTTGTTTTTGCTGATCATTGCTTGAGAAGAGGTAAGGAATTCGGTCAGCTGTTTGCTATTGTGCGTTTGCTAATGAGCCTAGCTCACTAAGGTGTTGCATTTGTTGCTGAGGGCGGAGCTTGGGAAGCAGTGTGTGTATATATAGAGACAGACTCATTAGCTGGCCTAATTCATTAGCTGCAAGTACTAGCTTCAAGTACTACATTAAGTACTAGTAAAGAGATATTGCAGGAGACTGAAGAGACTCAAGAGATACTGCAAGAGATTGGCTTAGAGTCTCCAACTGGCTCATCTGTGTTGTTTTTGCTGATCATTGCTTGAGAAGAGGTAAGGAATTCGGTCAGCTGTTTGCTATTGTGCGTTTGCTAATGAGCCTAGCTCACTAAGGTGTTGCATTTGTTGCTGAGGGCGGAGCTTGGGAAGCAGTGTGTGTATATATAGAGACAGACTCATTAGCTGGCCTAATTCATTAGCTGCAAGTACTAGCTTCAAGTACTACATTAAGTACTAGTAAAGAGATATTGCAGGAGACTGAAGAGACTCAAGAGATACTGCAAGAGATTGGCTTAGAGTCTCCAACTGGCTCATCTGTGTTGTTTTTGCTGATCATTGCTTGAGAAGAGGTAAGGAATTCGGTCAGCTGTTTGCTATTGTGCGTTTGCTAATGAGCCTAGCTCACTAAGGTGTTGCATTTGTTGCTGAGGGCGGAGCTTGGGAAGCAGTGTGTGTATATATAGAGACAGACTCATTAGCTGGCCTAATTCATTAGCTGCAAGTACTAGCTTCAAGTACTACATTAAGTACTAGTAAAGAGATATTGCAGGAGACTGAAGAGACTCAAGAGATACTGCAAGAGATTGGCTTAGAGTCTCCAACTGGCTCATCTGTGTTGTTTTTGCTGATCATTGCTTGAGAAGAGGTAAGGAATTCGGTCAGCTGTTTGCTATTGTGCGTTTGCTAATGAGCCTAGCTCACTAAGGTGTTGCATTTGTTGCTGAGGGCGGAGCTTGGGAAGCAGTGTGTGTATATATAGAGACAGACTCATTAGCTGGCCTAATTCATTAGCTGCAAGTACTAGCTTCAAGTACTACATTAAGTACTAGTAAAGAGATATTGCAGGAGACTGAAGAGACTCAAGAGATACTGCAAGAGATTGGCTTAGAGTCTCCAACTGGCTCATCTGTGTTGTTTTTGCTGATCATTGCTTGAGAAGAGGTAAGGAATTCGGTCAGCTGTTTGCTATTGTGCGTTTGCTAATGAGCCTAGCTCACTAAGGTGTTGCATTTGTTGCTGAGGGCGGAGCTTGGGAAGCAGTGTGTGTATATATAGAGACAGACTCATTAGCTGGCCTAATTCATTAGCTGCAAGTACTAGCTTCAAGTACTACATTAAGTACTAGTAAAGAGATATTGCAGGAGACTGAAGAGACTCAAGAGATACTGCAAGAGATTGGCTTAGAGTCTCCAACTGGCTCATCTGTGTTGTTTTTGCTGATCATTGCTTGAGAAGAGGTAAGGAATTCGGTCAGCTGTTTGCTATTGTGCGTTTGCTAATGAGCCTAGCTCACTAAGGTGTTGCATTTGTTGCTGAGGGCGGAGCTTGGGAAGCAGTGTGTGTATATATAGAGACAGACTCATTAGCTGGCCTAATTCATTAGCTGCAAGTACTAGCTTCAAGTACTACATTAAGTACTAGTAAAGAGATATTGCAGGAGACTGAAGAGACTCAAGAGATACTGCAAGAGATTGGCTTAGAGTCTCCAACTGGCTCATCTGTGTTGTTTTTGCTGATCATTGCTTGAGAAGAGGTAAGGAATTCGGTCAGCTGTTTGCTATTGTGCGTTTGCTAATGAGCCTAGCTCACTAAGGTGTTGCATTTGTTGCTGAGGGCGGAGCTTGGGAAGCAGTGTGTGTATATATAGAGACAGACTCATTAGCTGGCCTAATTCATTAGCTGCAAGTACTAGCTTCAAGTACTACATTAAGTACTAGTAAAGAGATATTGCAGGAGACTGAAGAGACTCAAGAGATACTGCAAGAGATTGGCTTAGAGTCTCCAACTGGCTCATCTGTGTTGTTTTTGCTGATCATTGCTTGAGAAGAGGTAAGGAATTCGGTCAGCTGTTTGCTATTGTGCGTTTGCTAATGAGCCTAGCTCACTAAGGTGTTGCATTTGTTGCTGAGGGCGGAGCTTGGGAAGCAGTGTGTGTATATATAGAGACAGACTCATTAGCTGGCCTAATTCATTAGCTGCAAGTACTAGCTTCAAGTACTACATTAAGTACTAGTAAAGAGATATTGCAGGAGATAGTCAGGAGGTAGGCTGGAAGGTGGAAACAATACAAAAAAAAGGTAAGATTTGTTTGATTTAAAGTTACAAATTATTATTATTATTTTTTTTTTTTCCTCCTCTTTAAAATGGCAGACTTGGTTCAGTGCAGGTGGGTTACTGTAGGTTCTGGAAGTCTTAGAGTGGTGGATAGAAGACATGTCCCACAGTCGGTGGTTCTCCATAATTCATTTGCAGCACTCTCAGAATGTAAGGACAACATGGATATGGACTCAAGCACAGAGGGTGTGAAACCATCGACTCCTATGTCTAATGTATGCAACAAAAAAGATAAAGTGAAGTCTCAATGGAAGCAGCTGTTGCTGGGTGATTCAATCATAAGAAGTGTGGAGCTTAAAGAAAATGGTTTTGTGAGATGTCTCCCTGGGGCTACTGCTAGAAGAGATAGAAGACGTATTATTAATATTGTTAAGCAAGCAAAGCAGGAAGGGGACGTGGATGTTCTTGTCCATCTAGGGACAAATGATCTGGCTTGCAATGAAGTAGGCACAGAAGGTAGAGCAAAACGTTTTTTACCCCTATGCACGGCGCCACCATCCCTTGGATCAGCAATGTATACAGAAGATAAAAGTAATTAGTTTTTTCAGATAAATTCAGAGTTTTTTTTGTGTGTTTAAAATTCAAATTATAAGTTACTGGCATATATATTCTCATCGGTTCAGGTAGTGGTTATGATGTCATGTAAAATATATATTAGATATACTATATATATTAAAAATGCTGTATATATTAAAAGCAATTTTCAATTTTCACTCACTTCACCCAGGAGGTACCGGATGGGATAATCACAAAACACCCACCGGATCACCTTCTGCGCCTGGGTCGCCTATAAGATCCCACGGAATGACAGCAGTCCAGTCGAGCTTCTTGTCAATCGACTTTTATTCAAACCACAGGGTAGGGTGAAGGTATCTTGCTCTACGCGTTTCGGGGTATACAGGCAATAAAATACAATGCAATTTCAGTAGTAGTAGAATGCAGTTTTTGGTTATTTTAGCATGAGATTTGTCTTGCCGTCCGTATAGGGTCCTTGGCGTCACTTCCGATTTGTGTTACACTAGGCACAAGCCGTACTGGATCTTAGCTATTGGCTGATATCGGAACGTCACTTCCGGTGTGCGTTCCAGCATGGAACGCACTGGAAGTGACGATCTCCTTATACAAAAGGACTCGATTCGGGCGATGAATAGGAAAACTCTTTTCTTATATCTATATATCTTTATTTTTGTTTTGTTAAGATTGCTAGGACCCTATGACCAGGTCGTTGTTTTTTATTTTATTTTGTTTATTATCGATTTAGAATATTCTCTTCATATATATTTTCTATGTCTATTCTGGTTCTAAAGTGACTTCCGGTTTGCGGTTCACCCTGGAAAGCACCTGCAATTTCTATTTTCCTGTAATAGGGAACCTGGTTCTTTGTGTCTATATTCCTTTATATATATATATATATATATATGTAAGGGGTATGATCCGAGGGAAGTGATTGTGTGCCCCGGAGGACCATGTATATATCTGTGTATACATGAAACCACATAAGTGTCCACAAACATATACACATGCACACATACATGTACAGGCATCAGAGATACATTACAAAAAAAAAAATTACTGTATGTATACATTGCTGATCCAAGGGATGGTGGCGCCGTGTATAGGGGTAAAAAACGTTTTGCTCTACCTTCTGTGCCTATATCCTCTCCATTAGGGGACCTCCCCTGATGGTTTGTTTACCCCTGGCTGCCTAATATCCCTACAATATCAAAAATACTGAAATATATAACATCTCTGTGTTTGTATATCCAACATATACTGTGTCTGTATATCCAAATACAAACACAGTTTTCAAATCCTTCCTCTGGCGCCCCGCTGGAAACTCTCAAAACTTCCCTTGGGAAGAATAGAGATTAACCCCCCCCCCTCCTTTTTTCTCTCCTCTTCTTGCAATGAAGTGTCAGAGGTGAAAAAATCTTTTATCACACTTGGTAATGACGTACAGGATTTTGCATCCACCATTTCATTTTCTGAAGTTCTGCCTGTGCATAATGTTCAGAATGATAGGCAGAGGCGCATAAAGGAGTTCAACATATGGCTTGGTAAATGGTGTCAAGAGCAAGGATTTGGCTTTGTTTCTCATGATAGCTCTACTTGGAATAGAAAGGAACTGTACAAAAAAGATGGTTTGCATCTTTCTCTCAAAGGAACAAATGTACTTAGTGAACAACTCCAAGAATTTGCGAAAGAGTATTTAAACTAGGAAGGGGGGGCAAAAGAGTGAAAATAAAAGAGTCCATTTGCCCCCTGAAACAATGCCAGAACAGGTCAGAAGCACAGAGGTTAAGAAATGATAATCTCAGAGTCCTGTCTACAAATGCTCAGTTTAGGTAAAACAATCAATGAACTTGATTCAATAATGGCATCTGAGAATGTAGATTTAGTGGCTGTTACGGAGACATGGTTTAATGAAAGAAATGACTGGGACATAACCATACCAGGGTACTCTTTATACAGAAGAGACAGAGAAGGCAAGAAAGGAGGAGGAGTGGCCCTGTATGTGAAAGATAGCATTAAATCTAACCTAATACAAGTTGGTGAGGCCAACATAAAGTCAGTTTGGGTTACGTTGCAGTTTGCTAACCATGCAGTAACTCGTGTAGGTGTGATATATAGACCACCTGGTCAAGTTAAAGAACTAGATGATCTACTAGTTGAAGAAATAGCTAAAATGACAATGAAAGGAGAAGTTATCATTATGGGAGATTTCAATCTCCCAGATATAAACTGGAAAACCAAAATAGCAAGTTCTACCAGGAGTACAGATATTCTAAATTCCCTACTGGGGTTATCTCTACAACAAGTGGTTGAGGAGCCAACCAGGAGGGAGGCCATTTTGGATTTGGTATTCACAAACGGGGATTCGGTATATGATGTCATTGTAGGCGAAACCTTGGGAACTAGTGATCACCAGTCAGTGTGGTTTAATATAAGAACTGTGAAAGAGTCCCACCACACAAAAACAAAAAAGTTTTAGATTTTAGAAAAACAGACTTTTCAAAAATGAAATTAGTCATAAATGAGTCCTTATCAGACTGGAACGGATTACATGGAGTCCAGGAGAAATGGGACTACTTAAAAGGTGCATTATTGAAGGCAACAGAAAATTGCATTAGACTTGTCAGTAAAAGCAAAAAAAGGAGGAGACCACTGTGGTACTCAGCAGAAGTGGCCCAAATCATTAAAAATAAAAAGCTAGCATTTTGTAATTATAAAAAAACCCAGAGCAATGAAGATAAGGAAATCTACAAGATTAGGCAGAGAGAGGCCAAGCAAGTTATAAGAACTTCTAAAGCGCAGGCAGAAGAAAAACTAGCTCAGTCTATGAAAAAAGGGGATAAGACATTCTTCAGATATATAAATGAAAAAAGGAAATTAAAACAAGGAATAACTAAATTAAAAACAAAGGACGGAAGGTATGTAGAAGAGAATAAAGGGCTAGCCGACTGCCTTAATGAATACTTCTGTTCAGTTTTTACAAAAGAAAAAGGAGAAGGACCTCCACTAGAAAGAATGACTAATAAATCGTTTGATGCATGTATCTTCACAGAGGAAGATGTTCTAAGTTTGCTGTCTAAGGTGAAGACAAATAAGTCACAGGGGCCTGATGAGATACACCCAAAATTATTAAAAGAGCTTAGTGGTGAGCTGGCAAAACCGTTAACAGATTTATTTAACCAATCATTAGTAACAGGAGTCGTCCCGGAAGATTGGAAATTGGCTAATGTCGTGCCCATTCACAAGAAAGGTAGTAGGGAGGAATCGAGCAACTATAGACCAGTGAGTCTGACATCAATAGTAGGCAAATTAATGGAAACCCTATTAAAGGATAGGATTGTGGAACATCTAAAATCCCATGGATTGCAAGATGAAAAACAACATGGGTTTACTTCAGGGAGATCATGTCAAACAAATCTTATAGATTTTTTTGACTGGGTGAATAAAATAATAGACGGTGGAGGTGCAGTAGACATCGCATATCTAGATTTTAGTAAGGCTTTTGACACTGTCCCACATAGAAGACTTATCAATAAACTGCAGTCATTGAGCATGGACTCCCATATTGTTGAGTGGATTAGGCAGTGGCTGAGTGACAGACAACAGAGGGTGGTAGTCAATGGAGAACATTCAAAACAAGGTCATGTTACCAGTGGGGTTCCACAGGGATCTGTACTGGGACCGATTTTGTTTAATATCTTCATAAGTGATATTGCAAAAAGCCTTGCTGGTAAGGTTTGTCTTTTTGCTGATGACACAAAGATAGGTAACAGGGTTGATGTTCCTGGAGGGAAACGCCAAATGGAAAAGGATTTAGGAAAACTAGAAGAATGGTCAGAACTCTGGAAACTGAAATTTAATGTGGATAAGTGCAAGATAATGCACCTGGGGCGTAAAAACCCAAGGGCAGAATATAGAATATTTGACACAGTCCTGACCTCAGTATCTGAGGAAAGGGATTTAGGAGTAATTATTTCAGAAGACTTAAAGGTGGGAAGACAATGTAATAGAGCAGCACGAAATGCCAGCAGAATGCTTGGATGTATAGGGAGAGGTATAAGCAGTAGAAAGAGTGAAGTGCTTATGCCGCTGTACAGAACACTGGTGAGACCTCACTTGGAGTATTGTGCGCAGTACTGGAGGCCATATCTCCAGAAGGATATAGATACTCTAGAGAGAGTTCAGAGAAAAGCTACTAAACTAGTACATGGATTGCAGGATAAAACTTACCAGGAAAGGTTAAAGGA
This sequence comes from Bufo bufo, assembly GCF_905171765.1. Taxonomy (NCBI): domain Eukaryota; kingdom Metazoa; phylum Chordata; class Amphibia; order Anura; family Bufonidae; genus Bufo; species Bufo bufo. The sequence goes on from NW_024400363.1 coordinate 17,899, forward strand.
CCTTAATATGTATAGCTTGGAAGAAAGAAGAGACAGAGGGGATATGATAGAAACTTTTAAATACATAAAGGGAATCAACTCGGTAAAGGAAGAGAGCATATTTAAAAGAAGAAAAACTACCACAAGAGGACACAGTTTTAAATTAGAGGGGCAAAGGTTTAAAAGTAATATAAGGAAGTATTACTTTACTGAGAGAGTAGTGGATGCATGGAATAGCCTTCCTGCAGAAGTGGTAGCTGCAAATACAGTGAAGGGGTTTAAGCATGCATGGGATAGGCACAAGGCCATCCTTCATATAAGATAGGGCCGGGGGCTATCCATAGCATTCAGTATATTGGGCAGACTAGATGGGCCAAATGGTTCTTATCTGCCGACACATTCTATGTTTCTATGTTTCTATGAACATGGATGTGGCCAGGGCCGTCCGGGCGGGGGGGGTAATGATGTGATCATGGATGGGGCCAGGGCTGTCCGGGTGGGGGGGGGGGGCGCCAAAATGTAGCTTCGCTTGTGTTGGCAAAAATCCTTGCACCGGCCCTGAAGCTAGGGGAGCTGAGGTGGTTAAAGGCCGTTTTCCATTCATCACCTTCCTTAATACGAATCAAGTTATAAGCCCCCTCAAATCGAGTTTAGAAAACCAAGAAGCACCCAAGATCTGGTTAAATAAATCCGGAATAAACGGGATGGAATATTGATTCTTAATAGTAATTTTATTTAAGTTTCTATAATCAATACAGGGTCTAAGACCACCGTCCTTCTTCTTAACAAAAAAGAACCCAGCTCCCAAGGGCGAGGTGGAAGGCCTAATATGTCCCTTCTTAAGACTCTCCTGGATGTAGTCTCTCATGGCAGTGCGTTCAGGACCAGAGAGATTGTAAATGCGTCCCTTAGGAAACTTGGACTCGGAAACTAACTCAATAACACAGTCATAAGGCCTATGGGGAGGGAGAGTGTCGGTCTCAGCAGTGGAAAAAACATCATGAAAATCAGCAATAAAGTGAGAAATGGCATCAAAAGAAACTCCAGCTTGAACTACAGTTAAGCAAGAACTACAGTTGGAACGCCATCTCTCTAACTCGCCCGAACTCCAGTTTATGACCGGATTATGTTGCTGAAGCCAGAGCATGCCAAGAACTACTTGTACCGAAAGATTCTCTAAAATGAAAAAAGAACATTTCTCAGAGTGACAGACCCCTACAGACAGGGTAATCTCGGGAGTACAGAGTTTTATCGTGCCCCCCAGGACGGGTGGACCATTTTAGTATTGGGATCCCTACCCGTTCAACAAATTCAACTGGGCGACGGTCCATGACCTACATAAGTGTAGAGCAGAGCGAACAGAGAAGGAGAGGAACAGACAGCCAAGGCAGAAGGCGGTACACAAGACTAAGGCAAAAGAATAGACAGGGAGGTAGACAAGACAACAGTACCCAGTGATGGGAAAGGCAATGGTGGTTCAACTAGCCGAGGTCACGTCAATACAAGGGCGGGGGGGGTAATGATGTGATCATGGATGGGGCCGGGGCCAGGGCCGTCCAGGTGGGGGGGGGGGGGCACCAAAATGTAGCTTCGCTTGTGTTGGCAAAAATCCTTGCACCGGCCCTGAAGCTAGGGGAGCTGAGGTGGTTAAAGGCCGTTTTCCATTCATCACCTTCCTTAATACGAATCAAGTTATAAGCCCCCCTCAAATCGAGTTTAGAAAACCAAGAAGCACCCAAGATCTGGTTAAATAAATCCGGAATCAACGGGATGGAATATTGATTCTTAATAGTAATTTTATTTAAGTTTCTATAATCAATACAGGGTCTAAGACCACCGTCCTTCTTCTTAACAAAAAAGAACCCAGCTCCCAAGGGTGAGGTGGAAGGCCTAATATGTCCCTTCTTAAGACTCTCCTGGATGTAGTCTCTCATGGCAGTGCGTTCAGGACCAGAGAGATTGTAAATGCGTCCCTTAGGAAACTTGGACTCGGAAGCTAACTCAATAACACAGTCATAAGGCCTATGGGAGGGAGAGTGTCGGTCTCAGCAGTGGAAAAAACATCATGAAAATCAGCAATAAAGTGAGAAATGGCATCAAAAGAAACTCCAGCTTGAACTACAGTTAAGCAAGAACTACCAGGAGATGAAATCAGGAGATGAAATCCGAGAACGAGCCGAGGTCAAATCCGAGAGATAGCGTAGGTACCAAGGGAGCGGGCAAAGCGAAGTCAGGAAACAAACAAGGTTAATACCAGAAGTCAAGTAGGAAGCAATAAAATAGTGCACACAGCCCTAGAGACGAAAATCACAGGCAACCTGTAGCCAGCAGGCTGTCTGTAATTATAGTGGGGAGTGAGGGTCATGTGACATGGCCAGCGTCACATGACCGACAGACAGATGAGTCAAGCGCCGAGTGTTCAGCTTGGCGCTCAAGGCAGACCTAGGAGCAGGGAGCCTCCCAGCTAGTAAAGCCGCCCTGTGAACGAGGCCAAACTCAGATCCTCGCTCCCGAAGCTAAGCAGCAGGTCTGCGGCTGATGGGAGACCGAGTGCGCCTTCGGCGCTCTGTTACAATCTGTGTGAGAACAGAATCCTTTCTTGCCTACATAATTTTTGACAAGGGCATATCCTGTAGTTTTAGGCTGGTCTCACCCTACAGGACTACAAGCTATACAGCGGTTTCTAGGCTTCGTAAATCATTACCGCCAGTTTATTCTACACTTCATAGTGATTGCCCAGGGGGGAATGTCTGGGAGTGGACACATTCCAAACTCTCAAGTGGCAGTTATTCTTAAAGGTGGATGTATCATCTGTGGGAGCTGGAGCTCTCATGACTTCTTTTTTTATGTCTTTCTCCCCTGCAGTATGCAACAATTTTATCGGGGACAGAGAACTGCTTGCAATCAAGTTGGCAGTAAAAGAATGGAGACATTTGGAGGGCACCTGTCATCCTGTTGTCATCTATACAGAGCACAAGAACGTGAAATACCTTCAATCCACTCGACTCCTTCATAATCACCATAATTGCCAAGCCTGATTGCTTAGAGGAGTCCCAGCACATAATTGATCTAGCCCACATTATCTGTCTGGCAAGATATAAGTTCCTGTGGCCAAGAGTATCACTGTAAAGTCGCTGGTTACCTAGGTCCCCACAAGACTGCTAGCCTGATTACCCAACATTACTGATGGCCTACGATCTCGGGATGTACGGGATTATGTTGCCACCTAGTCTACTTGTGCCCAGAAGAAGACTCCAAAACAAAGACCTACAGGACTCTTACTTCCCTTGCCATTGGCACATGCTCCTTGGCAACACGTGGACATGGACTTCATCAAAAATCTCAACCTTTTTCGGGAAGGACTATAATCTGGGTAATGGCTGAATGATTTTCTAAAATGGCTCACTTCATACCTCTGTCCAGCCTCCCGTCTGCCAGCCAACTGGCCAAGTTGTTCTTGAAAACATTTTTTAGCTGCATGGTTTGCTCTTATACATCATGTGTGATCAGGGAGTTCACCTTTAAGTTCTAAAGAGGTAACTGTAAACTGTTGGATATCAACTTGGACTTTTACTCAGCTTACCATCTGCAATTCAATGGAAAAGTTGAGTATATTAATAAAGCCATGGTCAACTATATTTATTTATTTATTTTTTATTTTATGCATTTATATAGCGCTACATGACACTTTTCTTCTGCACATCACAATTAATGACAATTTTCTTACAACAAACATCCTAAGCAGGTCTACTGGTCTGACCCTTCTCACCACTATAATCATTACTGAAAATACTGAAATGACTAAAATGGACTATATGATGTGGTGCCAATGGGCTAGTTGATCATGCAACGATCATTCGGCCAATGATCATTTAACTGCCAACACACTTCTATCTAATGCGTAAGGGGACCATAATGTTCTCACCCATCCAATGAACTTTTCAAGAAAGAGCATATGGGTTGCAGTATTCACGCAAAGTTTAGAACTTTATTGATCCATAAATCTCAATATTTTTCTGCTTCAGATTAACTCTTACTCATGCTATTGCTGTTGGACTGCTGAGTCGCACTGCCTACTGCCATGTTGTGATAGCGGTGGTGTTTACCATGTGGCGCTGCACCAATTTAGAGTAGGAAACTAGTCATAGAGGCAACCTTGGAGTTGTGAGTGGGCCTATCTCCGTACAGCATTAAAATGTACTGCATCCGATGAGACGAAGTTTGTTATATGCAAAGTTGCACAAGACTTTGTTAAATAACTTCAGTACTTGATTTTTAAAGTGGAAAACCCCTTTAACCACCTCAGCCCCTATGGCTTAAACACCCTGAAAGACCAGGCCACTTTTTACACTTCTGACCTACACTACTTTCACCGTTTATTGCTCGGTCATGCAACTTACCACCCAAATGAATTTTACCTCCTTTTCTTCTCACTAATAGAGCTTTCATTTGGTGGTATTTCTTTGCTGCTGACATTTTTACTTTTTTTGTTATTAATCGAAATTTAACGATTCTTTTGCAAAAAAATGACATTTTTCACTTTCAGGTGTAAAATTTTGCAAAAAAAAACGACATCCATATATAAATTTTGCTCTAAATTTATTGTTATACATGTCTTTGTTAAAAAAAAAAATGTTTGGGTAAAAAAAAAATGGTTTGGGTAAAAGTTATAGCGTTTACAAACTGAGGTACAAAAATGTGAATTTCCGCTTTTTGAAGCAGCTCTGACTTTCTGAGCACCTGTCATGTTTCCTGAGGTTCTACAATGGCCAGACAGTACAAACACCCCACAAATGACCCCATTTCGGAAAGTAGACACCCTAAGGTATTCGCTGATGGGCATAGTGAGTTCATAGAACTTTTTATTTTTTGTCACAAGTTAGCGGAAAATTATGATTTTTTTTTTTTCTTACAAAGTCTCATATTCCACTAACTTGTGACAAAAAATAAAAAATTCTAGGAACTCACTATGCCCATCAGTGAATACCTTGGGGTGTCTTCTTTCCAAAATGGGGTCACTTGTGGGGTAGTTATACTGCCCTGGCATTCTAGGGGCCCAAATGTGTGGTAAGGAGTTTGAAATAAAATTCTGTAAAAAATGGCCAGTGAAATCCGAAAGGTGCTCTTTGGAATGTGGGCCCCTTTGCCCACCTAGGCTGCAAAAAAGTGTCACACATGTGGTATCTCCGTATTCAGGAGAAGTTGGGGAATGTGTTTTGGGGTGTCATTTTACATATACCCATGCTGGGTGAGATAAATATCTTGGTCAAATGCCAACTTTGTATAAAAAAAATGGGAAAAGTTGTCTTTTGCCAAGATATTTCTCTCACCCAGCATGGGTATATGTAAAATGACACCCCAAAACACATTCCCCAACTTCTCCTGAATACAGAGATACCACATGTGTGACACTTTTTTGCAGCCTAGGTGGGCAAAGGGGCCCACATTCCAAAGAGCACCTTTTGGATTTCACCGGTCATTTTTTACAGAATTTGATTTCAAACTCCTTACCACACATTTGGGCCCCTAGAATGCCATTGCAGTATAACTACCCCACAAGTGACCCCATTTTGGAAAGAAGACACCCCAAGGTATTCGCTGATGGGCATAGTGAGTTCATGGAAGTTTTTATTTTTTGTCACAAGTTAGTGGAATATGAGACTTTGTAAGGAAAAAAATAAATAAAAAAATCATCATTTTCCAGTAACTTGTGACAAAAAAATTAAAAATTCTAGGAACTCGCCATGCCCCTCACGGAATACCTTGGGGTGTCTTCTTTCCAAAATGGGGTCACTTGTGGGGTAGTTATACTGCCCTGGCATTTTCCAGGGGCCCTAATGTGTGGTAAGTAGGTAAATGACCTGTGAAATCCGAAAGGTGCTCTTTGGAATGTGGGCCCCTTTGCCCACCTAGGCTGTAAAAAAGTGCCACACATGTGGTATCGCCGTACTCAGGAGAAGTTGGGGAATGTGTTTTGGGGTGTCATTTTACATATACCCATGCTGGGTGAGATAAATATCTTGGTCAAATGCCAACTTTGTATAAAAAAATGGGAAAAGTTGTCTTTTGCCAATATATTTCTCTCACCCAGCATGGGTATATGTAAAAGGACACCCCAAAACACATTCCCCAACTTCTCCTGAATACGGCGATACCAGATGTGTGACACTTTTTTGCAGCCTAGATGCGTAAAGGGGCCCACATTCCTTTAATGAGAGAATTTTTAGACATTTGGATCCCAGACTTCTTCTCACGCTTTAGGGCCCCTAAAATGCCAGGGCAGTATAAATACCCCACATGTGACCCCATTTTGGAAAGAAGACACCCCAAGGTATTCAATGAGGGGCATGGAGAGTTCATAGAATTTTTTTTTTTTTTGGCACAAGTTAGCGGAAATTGATTTTATTTATTTTTTTCTCACAAAGTCTCCATTTCCGCTAACTTGGGACAAAAATTTCAATCTTTCATGGACTCAATATGCCCCTCACAGAATACTTGGGGTGTCTTCTTTCCAAAATGGGGTCACATGTGGGGTATTTATACTGCCCTGGCATTCTAGGGGCCCTAAAGCGTGAGAAGAAGTCTGGAATATAAATGTCTAAACATTTTTACGCATTTGGATTCCGTGAGGGGTATGGTGAGTTCATGTGAGATTTTATTTTTTTGACACAAGTTAGTGGAATATGAGACTTTGTAAGAAAAAAATAAAAATTCCGCTAACTTGGGCCAAAAAAATGTCTGAATGGAGCCTTACAGAGGGGTGATCAATGACAGGGGGGTGATCAATGACAGGGGGGTGATCAATGACAGGGGGGTGATCAGGGAGTCTATATGGGGTGATCACCCCCCTGTCATTGATCACCCCCTATAAGGCTCCATTCAGATGTCCGTATGTGTTTTGCGGATCCGATCCCATGTATCCGTGGATCCGTAAAAATCATGCGGACATCTGAATGGAGCTTTACAGGGGGGTGATCAATTGACAGGGGGGTGATCAATGACAGGGGGGTGATCAGGGAGTCTATATGGGGTGATCACCACAGTCATTGATCACGCCCCTGTAAGGCTCCATTCAGACGTCCGTATGCGTTTTGCGGATCCGATCAGTCTATCAGTGGATCCGTAAAAATCATGCGGACATCTGAATGGAGCTTTACAGGGGGGTGATCAATGACAGAGGGGTAATCAATGACAGGGGGTGATCAGGGAGTCTATATGGGGTGATCACCACAGTCATTGATCACGCCCCTGTAAGGCTCCATTCAGACGTCCGTATGCGTTTTGAGGATCCGATCAGTCTATCAGTGGATCCGTAAAAATCATGCGGACATCTGAATGGAGCTTTACAGGGGGGTGATCAATGACAGAGGGGTAATCAATGACAGGGGGGTGATCAGGGAGTCTATATGGGGTGATCACCACAGTCATTGATCACGCCCCTGTAAGGCTCCATTCAGACGTCCGTATGCGTTTTGCGGATCCGATCAGTCTATCAGTGGATCCGTAAAAATCATGCGGACATCTGAATGGAGCTTTACAGGGGGGTAATCAATGACAGGGGGGTGATCAGGGAGTCTATATGGGGTGATCACCACAGTCATTGATCACGCCACTGTAAGGCTCCATTTAGGCGTCCGTATGCGTTTTGCGGATCCGATCAGTCTATCAGTGGATCGTAAAAATCATGCGGACATCTGAATGGAGCTTTACAGGGGGGGTAATCAATGACAGGGGGGTAATCAATGACAGGGGGGTGATAAGGGAGTCTATATGGGGTGATCACCACAGTCATTGATCACGCCCCTGTAAGGCTCCATTCAGACGTCCGTATGCGTTTTGCGGATCCGATCAGTCTATCAGTGGATCCGTAAAAATCATGCGGACATCTGAATGGAGCTTTACAGGGGGGTGATCAATGACAGGGGGGTGATCAATGACAGGGGGGTGATCAGGGAGTCTATATGGGGTGATCACCACAGTCATTGATCACGCCCCTGTAAGGCTCCATTCAGACGTCCGTATGCGTTTTGCGGATCCGATCAGTCTATCAGTGGATCCGTAAAAATCATGCGGACATCTGAATGGAGCTTTACAGGGGGGTGATCAATGACAGAGGGGTAATCAATGACAGGGGGTGATCAGGGAGTCTATATGGGGTGATCACCACAGTCATTGATCACGCCCCTGTAAGGCTCCATTCAGACGTCCGTATGCGTTTTGCGGATCCGATCAGTCTATCAGTGGATCCGTAAAAATCATGCGGACATCTGAATGGAGCTTTACAGGGGGGGTGATCAATGACAGAGGGGTAATCAATGACAGGGGGGTGATCAGGGAGTCTATATGGGGTGATCACCACAGTCATTGATCACGCCCCTGTAAAGGCTCCATTCAGACGTCCGTATGCGTTTTGCGGATCGATCAGTCTATCAGTGGATCCGTAAAATCATGCGGACATCTGAATGGAGCTTTACAGGGGGGTAATCAATGACAGGGGGGTGATCAGGGAGTCTATATGGGGTGATCACCACAGTCATTGATCACGCCACTGTAAGGCTCCATTCAGACGTCCGTATGCGTTTTGCGGATCCGATCAGTCTATCAGTGGATCCGTTAAAAATCATGCGGACATCTGAATGGAGCTTTACAGGGGGGTAATCAATGACAGGGGGGTAATCAATGACAGGGGGGTGATAAGGGAGTCTATATGGGGTGATCACCACAGTCATTGATCACGCCCCTGTAAGGCTCCATTCAGACGTCCGTATGCGTTTTGCGGATCCGATCAGTCTATCAGTGGATCCGTAAAAATCATGCGGACATCTGAATGGAGCTTTACAGGGGGGTGATCAATGACAGGGGGGTAATCAATGACAGGGGGGGTGATCAGGGAGTCTATATGGGGTGATCAGGGGTGATCAAGGGTGATCAAGGGTGAATAAGGGGTTAATAAGTGACAGGGGGGGGGGGTGTAGTGTAGTGGTGCTTGGTGCAACATATTACTGAGCTATCTGTGTCCTCTGGTGGTCGATCCAAACAAAGGGGACCACCAGAGGACCAGGTAGCAGGTATATTAGACGCCGTTATCAAAACAGGGGGGGTGATCAATGGGGTGAGTTTGCGACTCAGGAAGACAACAGGGTGTTCCTCCCCACTGATTTCCTGAGAGAGTACTGCCCCTAGGCCCACTCCAGAGGCGTCCGTCTGAACGACAAATTCCCGTGTGAAGTCTGGTGTCACCAAAACCGGGGACCCACACAGAGCCGACTTCAAACGGGAGAACGCCTCTTCCGCCTGCTCATCCCCGCGGACCATCACAGACTTCCTCCCCTTTAAAAGTCTTGTCAATGGGGCCGCTACTGTGGCAAAGTTGGGGATAAAGCGCCTGTAATATCCTATCATCCCTAGGAACGAACGTACTTGCTTGGTGGTAAGAGGTCTGGGCCAGCTCTTGATCGCCTCAACCTTGTCTACCTGGGGTTTGACAACTCCCCGCCCAATCACGTATCCCAGGTATCGGACCTCCTCGAACCCGATTGAACATTTTTTTGGGTTGGCTGTCAGTCCGGCTTTTCTAAGTGAATCGACTACGGCCTGTACCTTGGGCAGGTGACTCTCCCAGTCCTGGCTAAACACGATGATGTCATCGAGATATGCCGAAGCATATGGACGATGGGGCCGTAGTATGACGTCCATCAATCGCTGGAAGGTGGCTGGAGCGCCATGCAGGCCAAAGGCAAACTTGGTACTGAAATAACCCCTCGGGGGTGACAAAGGCAGTCTTCTCCTTTGCCGCCTCCGTGAGAGGCACCTGCCAATATCCTTTTGTGAGGTCGAGGACCGAGAAATAGCGAGCTTTCCCTAGCCGTTCTATGAGCTCGTCTACCCGGGGCATGGGGTAGGCATCGAATTTCGACACTTCGTGAGCTTTCTAAAGTCATTGCAGAAGCGCAGAGACCGTCAGGTTTTGTGATGAGGACTATGGGGCTGGCCTACTCGCTCCTTGACTCCTCAATCACCCCTAACCTCAACATCGACCTTACTTCTTCTGAAATGGCCTGTCGCCGGGCCTCCGGTACACGATACGGCTTTAACCGTACCCTGACGTGGGGGCTCGGGTGACGATGTCATGTCGGACTACCGAAGTTCGACCAGGAAGCTCAGAGAACACGTCCCTATTTCGACTCACCAACTCTTTGGCTTCCTGAGCTTGTTTGGTCGACAGACCACCCGCATCTTTACCGTGGAGGTGCCCTCCGGGACCTCGGTGGAGCTGGATCTTCCCGCAGACAAGACAGTGCTTGGGCCGTCCCCAATGAGACACTCCCTATCTCTCCACGATTTCAGTAAATTTACATGATATACCTGTTCTGGCTTCCGCCCCGGCCTGGCTGGGATATCTTGTAATTCACTGGCCCTACCTTCTCTTTCACCTCGTAGGGACCTTTCCACCGTGCCAAAAACTTACTGTCAATGGTGGGCCTAGGGCACTCCGGTTGTATACCCGCTCTGTGCCAGTTGGGCGGCCTCCATGTGTTCCGGACGATTGGTAGGACTGTCTCGATACGGTCCTGCATCTTTTCTATATGCTCTATAATACTCTTGTGTGGGGTGGGCTGTTGCTCCCACGCCTCTTTAGCGATGTCCAGCAACCCTCTTGGCCGTCGACCGTACAATAGCTCGAAGGGCGAGAATCCCGTAGAGGCCTGGGGCACTTCTCGCACTGCGAACAATACGTACGGCAGCAACAAGTCCCAATCCTTTCCGTCTTTGGCTACGGTTCTTTTAAGCATCGTTTTTAGGGTTTTGTTAAAGCGCTCCACTAGTCCGTCGGTTTGAGGATGGTATACGGACGTGTGTAACCGTTTAACCCCTAAAAGCTTGCAGAGCTCCCTCGTCACCTTAGACATGAAGGGTGTCCCCTGGTCGGTCAGGATCTCTTTTGGAATCCCCACTCTTGCGAACATGCCCATGAGTTCTTTAGCTATGAGCTTAGCTGAAGTATGACGTAGTGGGATCGCTTCAGGATATCTGGTGGCATAGTCTAAGACCACCAAGATATGCTGGTGCCCTCTGGCCGACTTGTTTATGGGGCCTACCAGATCCATCCCTATTCTTTCGAAGGGGACCTCAATGATGGGCATGGGTACTAGGGGACCTGCGATAGTGGGGTTGGGGGCTCGTCATCTGACACACTGGACAGGATTGGCAAAACCTTTTGACCTCCTCATAAACCCCGGGCCAATAGAACCTTTGCAGAATCCGCTCTTGGGTTTTTTTTTTACGGCCAAGTGTCCTCCCAGCACGTGGTGAGTGGGCCAAGTCCAGTACCACACGGCGGTATGGCTGGGGTACCACCAGCTGCTCCACTACCCTCGTGCTGCACTTTGTCCACCCTATACAGCAGGTCCTGGTTAAAAGCTAAATGGGAAAAACACCGAGTCGGCCCCTGGGTGCTGAGCCACCCCATTTACCACTGTCACCCCTTCCATCGCCCGCATTAACGTCGGATCCTGGATCTGGGCGGTCCCGAACGTGTCACGGGATACCTCCAGGTCCGGGATGGACGGGGTTTCCACGGATTCGCCTGCAACACCTCTAGGGGAAACCTATCGGGATGACACTCTGCAGGTGATGTGGTGACCCCTACGGCTGGTATCCCGCATCGGATCCTCGGGCACTGGGCCAGATAGTCGTCTGTCCCAAGGGAAGGCATATCGCTCTTCCATAGAGTCCAGAATAAAGAAAATCCCTTCCCAGTATGGCGGCATAAGGGATTTGGCGTCCCACCCCCGACGACATGCTGCACCTCCTTGCCCAACACGGACATGGTAACCCTGGCAGTGGGGTACTTCCCGGCGATCCCCCATGGATACAGACAATGGACAGGGTTTGCTTCTCTGGGAGTGTCTCAGACACTAGGGACGCATGCACTAGGGTTACCAGGCTCCCAGAGTCCAGCAAAGCATTAATCGGATGCCCATCGATCAAGACTTGGCACAGAGGTGGCATATCGGCGTCCGGCCAGGCATCTGCGGTACATACAGGGCCGGGCAAAGAAAGAGGACCGGCGAGCGAACCCGCAGTCCATGGGTTCAGGTGTTTGAGGACAGTTCGCTGCCCTATGTCCCAGGCCGTGGCAGTGCCAACATTGAATCCCCGTGGTCCCTCCCCGGTCTCTCTTCCCTGAGTAGGACTAGCCTTCCCCCCCCTTTGTGGTTGGGTCCCTTTTTTCCGGATCCCTAGCCTGAGAGGGAGCCTGACGGGATTCCCCGTACCCGCGCTGAGTCCCGCACCAAGTCCTGGGTCGCCACATACCTCTCGACTAGGCTTACTAACTGATCCAGGTTGCCGGGGTCTCCCTGACCAACCCAGCGCTGTATGGCCCTTGGCAGGGTCCGCACCAAACGATCGACCACCACCCGTTCCACCATCTGCGAGGGGCTCAATGTCTCAGGCTGCAGCCATTTTTTTACTAGGTGTAACAGGTCATAGGCCTGGGACCGAGCAGGCCGGGACTCAGAGAAGGCCCACTGGTAGACTCGATGTGCACGCACATAGGTATTAACCCCAAGACGAGCCAACACCTCCCCCTTCAGCCTCTTATAGCTCTTGGCTTCCTCCTGACTGAGGTCGAAGTAGGCCTTTTGTGCGTCTCCCCACTAAAAATGGCGCTACTACTTCGGCCCACCTGTTCTGCAGGTAACCTTTCTGTTCCGCAGGTGCGTTCGAAGACCATCAGGAACGCCTCGATATCATCCTCGGGGCCCATCTTTTCTTAACGCTGAGCGCACCTTATCCCGGGCAGCAGGTAGGACCTGCGGTTCCCCCTGGGACGGCTTGTTGTTGTAACACAAACGCATGGACTCCTGCATAGTCGCCAGTTGCTGGGCCAGTAGACTATTCAACTGCCGCTGGTCTCTCAGGGCTTCCTCATGTCTCCGAGTAGCCTCCTCATTACTTTTGCACCAAGTGTCTAATGGCTTCCTCCATCTATCTGGAGCCACAAAACTTGCCGGTTTAATATATGACATACAGTCCAAACAACACCAATTTTTCGGCCTCACTGCTGTTGCCCGCTGAAGCCACAATTGTGGGGATCCGCTCTGGTAGGGCAGTGGTAGCGAGTGCAGTATAGAGGCAACACAGACCGGTCTTGGTGTATAAACACAATGCTTTGTTTATTCACACGGTGCATATTTTGTGAAAGACGGTGCAGTTCATAGGGAGGGTGGTCACACACCACAGCAAAATAATAGTTCAAAACACCAGCAAGTCCCTGCTGCAGGCTACTTGAGGCCTGTTTCAGTCACTAAAGCAAAGTCTATTTAAAGCCAGGCGTAATGTCACCTTGTCTCCCTTGGTGAAGTAAGTCCTTGAGTCCGGCTCCTAGCCACAGGACATGGATCCCTCCTGGATTCAGCTGCGGGTCCCTGCACACTCCTTTACAGGCCTCAGACGCAGCCCAGCTCCCTACCACTCATCACTCTCACAGCAGAGAACACAGAAGCTCCACACTGAGAACCACACCCTTGTGCTGGTCAGGTTTTAACCCTTCCCTGCAAAACCTGGCCTGGACCGTGGGGAGACAGGCACCCGCCGCATTATCTGCCTGCTCCCAATAAGAGCCGGCCCGGATCCGTTGTTAACAGCGTAACCGCTGCAAAAATGCACTTTTCCGGCTCTTACACGTACCTCCCGTTTACCACCACCCCAGGTACTCTCCTACAATATATATATAAAATACTTCGGTGTTTTTATCTAGCAGTTTTTTAATAAGTGGGAGATATATGTTGGTTGGGCAATCTGGGATGGTGGCGGGGTTATTTTTGTTGTGGGTGGTGTTGTGGGGTCTGGCTATTATGGTCAGTTTTTGGTTAGTAGTAATTGTTGATTAATAGTTGGCGTGTTCCAGTGTTTCGTTTAAGCCAAATGGAGTGAGGGTGTTTAGTTTAAAGATCCAGAACATTTCCTTCCTACAGAGTTGTTGGTAGGAAGGGGTTTGTTCAAGGGGCGGGACCTTTAGATCTAGGGGGTTGCCTTCGTGCGCTAGTGTGAAGTGGGGTGAGACGCTGTGTGTAGTGATTTTTCTTTTTATGTTTGATCGGTGTTCGTTTATTTGTTCTCTCAGGGTTTGTGTCGTGCGGCCAACATAAAAGATGTTGCAGGGGCATTGAAGTAAGTAGATGACATTTCTACTGGCACAGGTCATTTTGTGTAGGAGTGGGATTTGCCAATGGGGTGTGGGATGTCTATCTCTCTGTTTGCTGTTTTGATCATCCGCAGCATTTGCATTTTTTTACGCCGCATTTAGAGGATCCCTTAAATTGACCTGTGCCAGTAGAAATGTCATCTACTTACTTCAATGCCCCTGCAACATCTTTTTGTTGGCCGCACGACACAAACCCTGAGAGAACGAATAAACGAACACCGATCAAACATAAAAAGAAAAATCACTACACACAGCGTCTCACACCACTTCACACTAGCGCACGAAGGCAACCCCCTAGATCTAAAGGTCATCCCCCTTGAACAAACCTCTTCCTACCAACAACTCTGTAGGAAGGAAATGTTCTGGATCTTTAAACTAAACACCCTCACTCCATTTGGCTTAAACGAAACACTGGAACACGCCAACTATTAATTACTACTAACCAAAAACTGACCATAATAGCCAGACCCCACAACACCACCCACAACAAAAATAACCCCGCCACCACCCCAGATTGCCCAACCAACATACAGTGGGATGCGAAAGTTTGGGCAACCTTGTTAATCGTCATGATTTTCCTGTATAAATCGCTGGTTGTTACGATAAAAAATGTCAGTTAAATATATCATATAGGAGACACACACAGTGATATTTGAGAAGTGAAATGAAGTTTATTGGATTCACAGAAAGTGTGCTATAATTGTTTAAATAAAATTAGGCAAGTGCATAAATTTGGGCACTGTTGTCATTTTATTGATTCCAAAACCTTTAGAACTAATTATTGGAACTCAAATTGGCTTCGTAAGCTCAGTGACCCCTGACCTACATACACAGGTGAATCCAATTATGAGAAAGAGTATTTAAGGGGGTCAATTGTAAGTTTCCCTCCTCTTTTAATTTTCTCTGAAGAGTAGCAACATGGGGGTCTCAAAACAAATAGGTCTCAAATAGGTCTCCAGGTTTTGATTGGTACGCTCCGTCTGACCATTCGACTGTGGATGAAAAGCCGACGAAAAAGAAAGTTGAATGCCAAGTCGAGAGCAGAACGCCCTCCAAAACCTGGAGACAAACTGCGTGCCCCTATCAGAGACAATATCTGAAGGAATACCGTGCAATTTAACATTATCATCCACAAAAATCTGCGCAAGAGTCTTAGCTTTAGGCAGACTTGTTAGTGGTATAAAATGAGCCATTTTACTGAAACGATCGACTACCACCAAAATCACTGTTCTCCCGGAGGAACTCGGTAGGTCCGTAATAAAGTCCATGGACAAATGTGTCCAAGGACGAGATGGAATAGACAATGGAAGAAGTGAACCAGGCGGTCGAGTATGAGCAACCTTAGACCGAGCGCAGGTTTCACAAGCTGTCACGTAATTCTCAATACTCTTACGCAAACCTGGCCACCAGAACCTCCGGGACACCAGATCACAGGTGGACTTACGAGAACAGCGAGAACAGTATTGTGATGTTCCTTGAACACCTTGTATCGTAGGCCCTCAGGAACAAACAACCTCCTTGGGGGACACGAACCAGGAGCCCCCTCCTGAGCTCCCAACACCTCCATCTCCTTCAGGGTACAGAGCGGAGACCACCACTCCATCCGCCAAAATCGGCGCTGGATCTTCTGAATCACCTCCCCCAGGGAAGCTGCGAGACAAGGCATCTGCCTTGACGTTCTTGACCCCTGGGCGAAAGGTAACCACGAAATTGAACCTGGTAAAAAACAATGACCATTTGGCCTGTCTAGGGTTCAGACGCTTGGCAGATTGCAGGTAAGCCAAATTCTTATGGTCTGTATACACAGTAACAGGGTGAGAAGCCCCCTCTAACCAGTGACGCCATTCTTCAAAGGCCAACTTGATCGCCAACAACTCCCTATCTCCAACATCATAATTCCTCTCGGCGACCGAGAGCTTCCTGGAGAAGAAGGCACACGGGACCCACTTGCCAGGAGAAGGACCCTGCGAAAGCACCGCCCCAACCCCCACCTCTGATGCATCAACCTCGACCACTAATGGCTGAGATACATCCGGCTGCACCAGAATGGGAGCAGATGCAAAACGCTCCTTAATAGCCGAAAAGGCCTGCAATGCCTCATCCGACCAGACAGAGACATCAGTGCCCTTCTTGGTCATATCAGTAAGAGGTTTGACTAGCGTGGAATAATTCAAAATACATTTTCTATAATAATTCGTAAACCCCAAAAATCGCATCAAAGCTTTCTGATTCTCCGGTCGGTCCCACTCCAGAACCGCCCGGACCTTTTCGGGGTCCATACGAAAACCAGAATCAGAAAGCATGTATCCCAAAAATGGAAGCTCTTGCACCGCAAACAAACATTTCTCCAATTTGGCGTATAATTTATTCTCCCGAAGGATCGTCAAAACCTGTCTCACATGATCCTGATGGGTCTTCAGATCAGGAGAATAAATTAAAATGTCATCAAGGTAGACTACTACGAACCTCTCCATCAAATGATGAAAAATATCATTGACGAATCGCTGAAATACCGCTGGCGCATTCGTCAACCCAAAAGGCATTACCAGGTTCTCAAAATGACCCTCGTGCGTATTGAAGGCCGTTTTCCACTCATCCCCCTCCTTGATCCTGACCAGATTGTATGCTCCTCTCAAATCCAACTTGGAGAACACCTTGGCTCCAACAATCTGATCAAAAAGATCAGAGATCAAAGGCAGGGGATATGGATCCTGGACTGTAATACGATTCAGCTCCCGGAAATCCAAACACGGTCTCAGTGATCCATCTTTCTTCTTCACGAAGAACAAACCTACAGCCACTGGAGACTTAGATGGTCTAATATGACCCTTTGCCAAACTCTCGGCGACATACTTTCGCATGACCTCTCTCTCGGGTTGAGAGAGGTTGTAGAGCCGAGACTTAGGCAACTTAGCCCCCGGAATGAGATTCACAGGACAATCA
>NW_024400364.1:0-34994 GCF_905171765.1 Bufo bufo
ACCAGTATCTAATGCGTGTATCTCACAATTGAGCACAGTTTTACCACCCTTGTATGTATGTATATAACAGATTATACTTACTTATGACGTTGCCTGTGTTATCCATGAAAATTATGATTTCAATTTTAGTGATAGGGGATATCTATATACTAGAATAGAATTTGATCTGTATTGTTATTCATAACATCCATATCCATGTAGTCCAGGTACCGGATTTTGGGGTTAACAGGAGGACACCTACCCACAATCCCCTATAAAAAGCAGGAATCTGGAGAGAGACCCTTACTTACTGATGAAAGGACTACGGGTCCCGAAACGTGTTTGGTAAAAGGAAAGGGTTCATCCCACATCTAAGTGATCACTAAGGATTAAAAGTAACGGACTTCTCCAGTATCTATTATTCAACTGCTGCTTTTTTTACCATACGGAGACTTTGGGTCATTTGATCAGAGTCCTCAGTCACGCGGACATCTTCGTCATCATACCCGGAAACGCACGGCGCTAGCAACCACGAGGAACACCTACCACTGCAACTATACACAGTGCAGCGCCCATCTTCAGCCACTAACAAGCCGAACACCACCGCAGAAGAGTCATCAGCACAGGGAACTCTGCGAAGGGGAAGGCCTAAAGTAGAGGTAAGACTAGTGCCATAGACTACGCGGGACGCTGCGTTTAGGCACATCCTCGGAACGGCATTATCCCCATAAATGTGAGTTACCCCAACATCATTGATGTCAAAAGGTGAAGTACTATTCTGGCGATTATTAATTTCATTGTGGCTTATGAAGTAATGTTTTGGCAATAGCGACTGTATTGTGGTTTGTGAAGTATCACCTTGGTGACATTTATCATATTGTGGTGTGTGCAATACGGGGACTATTTATTTAATTCTGGAATCACGGACCGAAATCGTTGAATTCAAGCTGCTATATCTTCTGCCAATACATCCTAGTGTCTCCAACACTGGGACTGTTGCATACATATTGCACTACGTTGTAATGACCTAGTCTCATATACACTCACC
The DNA here is from genome assembly GCF_905171765.1 of Bufo bufo. Classification (NCBI taxonomy): domain Eukaryota; kingdom Metazoa; phylum Chordata; class Amphibia; order Anura; family Bufonidae; genus Bufo; species Bufo bufo. The sequence goes on from NW_024400364.1 coordinate 1,028, forward strand.
TAAAGAATTATTAGGAACACCATACTAATACGGTGTTGGACCCCTTTTGCCTTCAGAACTGCCTTAATTCTACGTGGCATTGATTCAACAAGGTGCTGATAGCATTCTTTAGAAATGTTGGCCCATTTTGATAGGATAGCATCTTGCAGTTGATGGAGATTTGAGGGATGCACATCCAGGGCACGAAGCTCCCGTTCCACCACATCCCAAAGATGCTCTATTGGGTTGAGATTTGGTGACTGTGGGGCCATTTTAGTACAGTGAACTCATTGTCATGTAAAAGAAACCAATTTGAAATGATTCGAGCTTTGTGACATGGTGCATTATCCTGCTGGAAGTAGCCATCAGAGGATGGGTACATGGTGGTCATGAAGGGATGGACATGGTCAGAAACAATGCTCAGGTAGCCCGTGGCATATAAACGATGCCCAATTGGCACTAAGGGGCCTAAAGTGTGCCCAGAAAACATCCCCCACACCATTACACCACCACTACCAGCCTGCACAGTGGTAACAAGGCATGATGGATACATGTTCTCATTCTGTTTACGCCAAATTCGGACTCTATCATTTGAATGTCTCAACAGAAATCGAGACTCATCAGACCAGGCAACATTTTTCCAGTCTTCAACAGTCCAATTTTGGTGAGCTCGTGCAAATTGTAGCCTCTTTTTCCTATTTGTAGTGGAGATTAGTGGTACCCGGTGGGGTCTTCTGCTGTTGTAGCCCATCCGCCTCAAGGTTGTGCGTGTTGTGGCTTCACAAATGCTTTGCTGCATACCTCGGTTGTAGCGAGTGGTTATTTCAGTCAACGTTGCTCTTCTATCAGCTTGAATCAGTCGGCCCATTCTCCTCTGACCTCTAGCATCAACAAGGCATTTTTGCCCAGAGGACTGCCGCATACTGGATGTTTTTCCATTTTCACACCATTCTTTGTAAACCCTAGAAATGGTTGTGCGTGAAAATCCCAGTAACTGAGCAGATTGTGAAATACTCAGACCGGCCCGTCTGGCACCAACAACCATGCCACGCTCAAAATTGCTTAAATCACCTTTCTTTCCCATTCTGACATTCAGTTTGGAGTTCAGGAGATTGTCTTGACCAGGACCACCCCCCTAAATACATTGAAGCAACTGCCATCTGATTGGTTGACTAGATAATCGCATTAATGAGAAATAGAACAGGTGTTCCTAATAATTCTTTAGGTGAGTGTGTGTATATATATATATATATATATATATATATATATACACACAGTACAGACCAAAAGTTTGGACACACCTTCTCATTCAAAGAGTTTTCTTTATTTTCATGACTATGAAAATTGTAGATTCACACTGAAGGCATCAAAACTATGAATTAACACATGTGGAATTATATACATAACAAACAAGTGTGAAACAACTGAAAATATGTCATGTTCTAGGTTCTTCAAAGTAGCCACCTTTTGCTTTGATTACTGCTTTGCACACTCTTGGCATTCTCTTGATGAGCTTCAAGAGGTAGTCCCCTGAAATGGTTTGCACTTCACAGGTGTGCCCTGTCAGGTTTAATAAGTGGGATTTCTTGCATTATAAATGGGGTTGGGACCATCAGTTGCGTTGAGGAGAAGTCAGGTGGATACACAGCTGATAGTCCTACTGAATAGACTGTTAGAATTTGTATTATGGCAAGAAAAAAGCAGCTAAGTAAAGAAAAATTAGTGGCCATTATTACTTTAAGAAATGAAGGTCAGTCAGTCAGCCGAAAAATTGGGAAAACTTTGAAAGTAAGGGCTATTTGACCATGAAGGAGAGTGATGGGGTGCTGCGCCAGATGACCTGGCCTCCACAGTCACCGGACCTGAACCCAATCGAGATGGTTTGGAATGAGCTGGACCGCAGAGTGAAGGCAAAAGGGCCAACAAGTGCTAAGCATCTCTGGAAACTCCTTCAAGACTGTTGGAAGACCATTTCAGGGGACTACCTCTTGAAGCTCATCAAGAGAATGCCAAGAGTGTGCAAAGCAGTAATCAAAGCAAAAGGTGGCTACTTTGAAGAACCTAGAATATGACATATTTTCAGTTGTTTCACACTTGTTTGTGATGTATATAATTCCACATGTGTCAATTCATAGTTTTGATGCCTTCATAGTCATGAAAATAAAGAAAACTCTGAATGAGAAGGTTTGTCCAAATTTTTTGTCGGTAATGAATTTATATATATATATATATATATATATAATAGAAAAACAGCCAGCAGCACTCCAGATAATTGAAGAAAGCGTGTGGTTTATTGACCCAAAAATGAAGCAACGTTTCAACAGCTTGTTGCTGTCTTTATCAAGCCTAATGCACATGTGCTACAAGCATGTGATATATAGGGACATTGATCAACAAAAGATTAACATCAATTGAGAATATATAAGCAAAAAACATAAATATAGTGATGCCTGTGATTACACAAATCTATATGGAAAAACGCCACAGTTTAACAAGTATAGTGCATATAAAAAAATAGATATAGAATACAACATTCTTGTATTACATAAAGAAGAACCTAATGAGTGCAGGTGAACAAATTATCTAAGTGAAATTAAAAGAACTCACTGTCAGCTGTGTGACTGTATTCAATTTGCATCGCATGTTCAGCGGCGTTCCCATTCACCCACCGCGCATGCGCGGGAGGAACAAATATCGCGATCCTGCCGGCGTCCAGACACTGAATAGAAACCACAACAAAGATGGCTGGAATAGCCTCACACGTAATGTGCGCATGTCCAGACCGCAAATCAGTCGATACATACTCATAGTTATATGCATGGATACCAGATAGATATAGGGAGCGGGATTCTTATAGAAACAAATATCAAAAGATTAATATAGAAATGAATAGGGTCTAGGACACTGCCAAACCGCAACCAACGTAATTTTACATAAATGGTCGCATGATCCAGCGCCTTGTCAACCCACTGAAAAAGGCTATAAGGAGGATTTGCAATTGGTGAGAACAGGATGTCGCCCAACAATGACAGATCATGTTAATGATCAGTCAGTGTTAGGGATGGGGGAGAGATTGGCGTCGCCAGGACAACCCCTCGAACCACCTTCAATCCCCCATATAGGTGCAACACAGCCTCACCCAAGCATTAAATTCTCCAAGCCAAAACTAAAATAATGATAATGAAATAAATTATCCTACTTCCTTGAAAAGGTACAAAAAAACATGACTGTAACGACTGTATGGGCAAGCACCTAGTACAGCATAGGATACACTCCACAGCCAGTTCCTCCGCGTTCAGAGGATAGTTAAGGATGAAAAATGGAGATCAATTAGACTTAATGAAATGGTTCACAAATTTGCCACCCGAGGGTACCCCAAAAAATTAGTCAAGGAATCTATTAACAAAGTGGAGAATTACTCCAATACTGCCAGACCGATGGTTGCCCCGAAAAATCCTCGTATTCCCTTCGTCTCCCATTTTTCCACTAACAGTTTGCACATAGCCACTGTCATTCAGAAACATTGGAGTTTGATAGGGAATAGTTTCCCCCATATTGCAGAATTCCACACTCCCCCTTTGTTTTCCTACCGGAGAGGGCGAAATTTGGGAGATAGACTAGTTAGGGCGGATGTGGGTAGTGACAAAACTAGTGTGAGAGCTATGTGCGGTTCCACCCGCACTGGATGCTTTCCTTGTTATCATTGTATAAACTGCAAACTCATGATCAAAGGGGACACGTTTCACAATCCGGTCACTAATGGAGTGATTAAAATCACTCAATTTCTTACCTGTGACTCATCCTACGTGGTCTACCAGCTTACCTGTCCTTGTGGGAAGTGGTATGTTGGTGAGACCACGTGGGATGTGAAAACACGGCTTAACCAGCACCGTTATTCCATCAGGAAAGAGAAAATGGATTTGCCTGTTTCCAAACATTTTAAAGAGGCAGGTCACACACAGAATGACCTGAGATTCCGCATTTTGGAACAGATTGAACTAGGGAGACGGGGCGGAGATAGACAAGCTCTGCTCAAAAAACGTGAATTATATTGGATATATACTTTGAAAACATTAAGACCCAATGGGTTAAATGTGGATTTTAGGGTAGATTAGTACTGCCTCACTCCGTTATTTGCTGTATCCTTATTCCCAACTGTATGGTGAATGCACATGTATATACATTAAGCATTTAACCAAGCTTTATTTCATATGAGAGTTTTTCTAAAATATTTTTCTCTATGTTTTTAGATTTGTAACATTCTCACTGTCATGATTGTGTTGCTGTATGATATGAAGTTTATCGCAGTTCCAGTCGGCTACCCATATTCTGCATTTGATATCTGCATACATGATGTTCGGACCGCCATTGCAATATCAATGTGGAGTGTATCCTATGCTGTACTAGGTGCTTGCCCATACAGTCGTTACAGTCATGGTTTTTTGTACCTTTTCAAGGAAGTAGGATAATTTATTTCATTATCATTATTTTAGTTTTGGCTTGGAGAATTTAATGCTTGGGTGAGGCTGTGTTGCACCTATATGGGGGATTAAAGGTGGTTCGAGGGGTTGTCCTGGCGACGCCAATCTCTCCCCCATCCCTAACACTGACTGATCATTAACATGATCTGTCATTGTTGGGCGACATCCTGTTCTCACCAATTGCATATCCTCCTTATAGCCTTTTTCAGTGGGTTGACAAGGCGCTGGATCATGCGACCATTTATGTAAAATTACGTTGGTTGCGGTTTGGCAGTGTCCTAGACCCTATTCATTTCTATATTGATCTTTTGATATTTGTTTCTATAAGAATCCCGCTCCCTATATCTATCTGGCATCCATGCATATAACTATGAGTATGTATCGACTGATTTGCGGTCTGGACATGCGCACATTACGTGTGAGGCTATTCCAGCCATCTTTGTTGTGGTTTCTATTCAGTGTCTGGACGCCGACAGGATCGCGATATTTGTTCCTCCCGCGCATGCGCTGTGGGTGAATGGGAACGCCGCTGAACATGCGATGCAAATTGCATACAGTCACACAGCTGACAGTGAGTTCTTTTAATTTCACTTAGATAATTTGTTCACCTGCACTCATTAGGTTCTTCTTTATGTAATACAAGAATGTTGTATTCTATATCTATTTTTTTATATGCACTATACTTGTTAAACTGTGGCGTTTTTCCATATAGATTTGTGTAATCACAGGCATCACTATATTTATGTTTTTTGCTTATATATTCTCAATTGATGTTAATCTTTTGTTGATCAATGTCCCTATATATCACATGCTTGTAGCACATGTGCATTAGGCTTGATAAAGACAGCAACAAGCTGTTGAAACGTCGCTTCATTTTTGGGTCAATAAACCACACGCTTTCTTCAATTATCTGGAGTGCTGCTGGCTGTTTTTCTATTCCATTTTACTGGACCTAGGTGCTGGTCCATACTGGCCGGACGTGCACCCCTTGCATCTACAGTGTGCTGCTTCCTCATTTTCTAAGGTGTATGTATGTATATATATATATATATATATATATATATTATTCAAAGGTGTATTTCTTATTATTATATATATATATATTTTTTTTTTAATATCTGTTTTTTATTGTTTGATTTCTTTATAATACTATTGTTTTTATTATTATTAATGTTATTAATTACAAGTATCAATATAAACACAGTTTATCAATATAAACACAGTTAGTTTCACTTTTTTATCTTTTTTTATTTATTTATATATATATTATCTTTACGCTGTAACAAGTGCCGTCTTAAATGGGGTACGGGAACAAGAGATAATATTTACTATGTAGCAACACCACAATCCATCGGCGCTATCTTGTTACAACTCCAGAACAGCTCCGTACCTCCGCTGCGTTTATTAAACAGGAAACAACTTCTAAATAAGTGTAGGGGCACCGTGCACCTCCACTGGACGGGAGGGGGGTGAACAAACTTTAAACATATTTTTAGAGGATATTACTAAAAATTAGTTTTATTTGGAGTTCACCCCGAAGAGGTTAATTTTCTGGATCTTATAATATATGTTGAAAAAAAATTAAATGTATACAAAAACCTATGAAAAACCCACCGATTCCAACAGCTATATATCAAGAACAAGCTGCCACCTCCCCCGGTGGTTGGATAATATTCCCAGAAGTCAGTTTATGCGCTTAAGGAGAAACTGTACAGATGTCATAGTTTCAAAAAACATTTATTTGGTTTTTGAGAAATTTAAGCAAAAAGACATACATAACAAAATATTTCAAAGGAAATACAGAAAAAACAATAAATGTTCAAGGCATATACATGTTTGTTCAAATGTCAGTATATTCATAGTAGATGAAGTTCCGTCAAACCCGGGTGAAGGCATCGTGCATCAGATAAAGACCCAAACATCGAGTGAAGCTTGACATAGGAGCTTATAAGGAAATACTGTAGCGTATATCCGGGGCATAGGAGGAGGACAGCCACGGATCCCAAACCCTCTCAAATGAGCAGAATGTATCAGTGCGTATGGCAGATAATCTTTCACATTGGAGAATTTTGTTAATCCTGTCAAGCACCATTTGGAAGCAAAGAGTATCGGTACGCCACTTAAAGGCTATGTGGATCCTGGCGGCCATCAATATGTGTTGGGAAAGTTCAAACTTGGCAAATGTCAGCCAATGTGGTTTATCGCCCAATAAGCACAAGGGAAGTGTCATAGGATAATCACATTGTAAAACTGTAGACAATAGTGCAGTTGTTTGGGCCCATAGCCTTCTAACGATTGGGCAAGTCCACCAAATGTGGAGCATAGATCCCTCTTCTCCGCAACCTCTAAAGCAATTGGGAGAAACCTCCGGGTATATACGATTGAGTCTAGTAGGGACCATATAGGTTCTGTGAAGTAATTTAATTGAGGTTTCAGCTAATGTGACCTGCCAGGATCCTTTTGTAAGGGTCTGCGATCTTTGATACCATTTGGGGAAAGAGGATTCCAGTTGCATGTCCTCCTCCCAGGCCCTCATATAAGGTAATTTAACCTCTTCAGGTACGTAACAGAGTAAGCCATAAATACGAGAGAGTAACCCCTGCCTATAAAGGGAATATGTAATTGATCTTTCAAATGGGGAGAACGAAATGTTCCCATCTGACATTTGCAATGACTTCAAGAAGGAGAACACTTGGTTCAGACGCAAATTCTCCCCAGATGGAGGGGAGTGGATCTCCTTGAAGTTGTCAATTGTTAACAATTTACCTCTAGATAGGAACTTATGAAGCGTACATAATCGATTGTTTAACCACCATGAAAAGTTGCGATGTTGGAGACCCGGGGAGAACTGCAGGTTCCCTAATAGGTAGACTAGGGGGGAGGGTTTGGATTGAAGGTTACTCTTAAATCTAACCGATCTCCACAGGAGTAATAAGTAATAAGATAGTGGTGAAATAGACTTAATAGTATGCGGAATACTGCTAACATTCCAGATCAAAGCCCTCCAGGAGTATGGAGAGAAACTAGAGGCCTCCATTTTAATCCACAAGGGATGTAGTTTCGGATCTAGGTGGGTTAGGAACATTTGGGCTAGTCTGGCAGCTTTATAATATTTTAAAAGGTCCAGGACAGAAAGCCCCCCGACTGTCCTGTGCCTACACATAATTGATTTGGCAATTTGGCCCATATAAACCTAAGCACGTCTCTCTGAAGGGATCTCAGGTCCGATAGTGGGACAGGTACTGGGAGGGCTCTAAATAAGTACAATACACTGCGTGCAGAATTATTAGGCAAATGAGTATTTTGACCACATCATCCTCTTTATGCATGTTGTCTTACTCCAAGCTGTATAGGCTCGAAAGCCTACTACCAATTAAGCATATTAGGTGATGTGCATCTCTGTAATGAGAAGGGGTGTGGTCTTATGACATCAACACCCTATATTAGGTGTGCATAATTATTAGGCAACTTCCTTTCCTTTGGCAAAATGGGTCAAAAGAAGGACTTGACAGGCTCAGAAAAGTCAAAAATAGTGAGATATCTTGCAGAGGGATGCAGCACTCTTAAAATTGCAAAGCTTCTGAAGCGTGATCATTGAACAATCAAGCGTTTCATTCAAAATAGTCAACAGGGTCGCAAGAAGCATGTGGAAAACTCAAGGCGCAAAATAACTGCCCATGAACTGAGAAAAGTCAAGCGTGCAGCTGCCAAGATGCCACTTGCCACCAGTTTGGCCATATTTCAGAGCTGCAACATCACTGGAGTGCCCAAAAGCACAAGGTGTGCAATACTCACAGACATGGCCAAGGTAAGAAAGGCTGAAAGACAACCACCACTGAACAAGACACACAAGCTGAAACGTCAAGACTGGGCCAAGAAATATCTCAAGACTGATTTTTCTAAGGTTTTATGGACTGATGAAATAAGAGTGAGTCTTGATGGGCCAGATGGATGGGCCCGTGGCTGGATTGGTAAAGGGCAGAGAGCTCCAGTCCGACTCAGACGCCAGCAAGGTGGAGGTGGAGTACTGGTTTGGGCTGGTATCATCAAAGATGAGCTTGTGGGGCTTTTTCGGGTTGAGGATGGAGTCAAGCTCAACTCCCAGTCCTACTGCCAGTTTCTGGAAGACACCTTCTTCAAGCAGTGGTACAGGAAGAAGTCTGCATCCTTCAAGAAAAACATGATTTTCATGCAGGACAATGCTCCATCACACGCGTCCAAGTACTCCACAGCGTGGCTGGCAAGAAAGGGTATAAAAGAAGAAAATCTAATGACATGGCCTCCTTGTTCACCTGATCTGAACCCCATTGAGAACCTGTGGTCCATCATCAAATGTGAGATTTACAAGGAGGGAAAACAGTACACCTCTCTGAACAGTGTCTGGGAGGCTGTGGTTGCTGCTGCACGCAATGTTGATGGTGAACAGATCAATACACTGACAGAATCCATGGATGGCAGTCTTTTGAGTGTCCTTGCAAATAAAGGTGGCTATATTGGTCACTGATTTGTTTTTGTTTTGTTTTTGAATGTCAGAAATGTATATTTGTGAATGTTGAGATGTTATATTGGTTTCACTGGTAAAAATAAATAATTGAAATGGGTATATATTTGTTTTTTGTTAAGTTGCCTAATAATTATGCACAGTAATAGTCACCTGCACACACAGATATCCCCCTAAAATAGCTAAAACTAAAAACAAACTAAAAACTACTTCCAAAAATATTCAGCTTTGATATTAATGAGTTTTTTGGGTTCATTGAGAACATGGTTGTTGTTCAATAATAAAATTAATCCTCAAAAATACAACTTGCCTAATAATTATGCACTCCCTGTAATCTTGGAAGCGTAACCATCCTAATTATGTTAATCCTCCCCACCCAAGATACTGGAAGTTTCTGCCATGAAGCTAGATCCTGGCGTATCTTACGAAACATTGGTAGGTAATTTATTTTATATGTGTTCTCTAGTGAACTCGGTATCGAGACCCCCAGGTAGGAGACATGCTTCGGTCTGCACTGAAAGGGGAACTTTTGTAAAAGTAAGGTTTTTGTTATTTCTGGTGTATTACAAAGCATTAGTTCGGATTTGGTATGATTTATTGTTAGGCCCGATGCTTTGGAGAAAGAGTCAAGTAGTTTTAGTAGTGAAGGGAAGGAAATAATAGGGTTAGTAATTGATAACATTAAGTCATCGGCGAACAGACTCAATTTGTGTTCAGTGGCCCCAATCGAGAAGCCTGTGATGTCTTTGTGTGCTCTGATACAGGCCGCTAAGGGCTCGATGGCCAAGGCAAAAAGTGCTGGGGATAGTGGACAACCTTGACGCGTTCCCCTCCCAATATGAACAGGTTGGGCTAGAGTGGTCGGACGTTTGAGATTGGCTTTAGGATTGGAGTAGAGAGCTTGGATAGCCCTAAGAAAGGGTCCCTTAATACCCATTATTGTAAGGACCTTATAAAGGTATGGCCAGGTAACAGTGTCAAAGGCCTTTTCAATATCCAATGCCAGGAGGGCTAGCGGGGTCTTTTGCTTATGAGCTGAGTGTATAATGTTCATTATTTTCCTTATGTTATCTGGAGCCTCCCTACCAGGGATGAATCCCACCTGGTCTCTATGGATGAGATCTGGAATGAACCTATTGAGTCTGTTTGCTAATATTGATGTAAAAAGCTTGTTGTCAATATTCAGTAGAGAAATTGGTCTGAAGTTAGCTGTGAGCAAAGGATCCTTATTAGGCTTAGGGATGACCGTAATGGACGCATTGAGAAATTCTTCAGGGGGCAAAACTCCCTGCATCAGCTGGTTGCATATGTTAGTAATGTGAGGGATAAGTTGTGGAGCCAGTTTTTTATAATAGAGAGCAGTGTACCCGTCAGGGCCTGGGGCTTTTCCCAGTTTAAGGGACTTAATGGCAAATGTCACCTCGTCTGCCGAAATTGGCTTGCACAGTTCAGACTGCGCCTCTGGGGTTAGCATAGGTAGTCTAGTTGATGAAATAAAATCGTCTAACTGAGGAACAGAATCCCCCCTTGGTGGAGTATAGAGAAGTTCCTAATATTTATGGAAAGTTTCATAAATAATGTCTGGGTGGGAAGTGACATGGTCAGGCCTAGTGCGAATTTGAAATACTTGGTTGGTCTTTTGTCTCGCTTTAAGTTGACTGGCAAGTAGTTTATCAGGCTTGTTAGCATACCTATAATAAATAGAACCTGTCCAGCGGAGAGCTTTCTCTGTGTTATTAGTAAGTAACATATTTAGCTGCTGCTTCACATCTTTAATGGATTTTAGGAGATATAGAGATGGATTTCTTTGATGTGCCCATACAAGCCTATTAAGTTTAAACTCCAGATTAGTTTGAGTCTGTGTACGTTCTCTTTTTCGTCTGGATGCTATACTTATCAATTTACCCCTAATAAAAGCTTTATGTGTAAGCCAAAGAATCATGAGGTCCATATCGGGAGTAGCATTGTCAGCAAAGAAGTGTGTGATATCTTCTTGCAATTGGGAAAGAATTGCAGGCTGTGTTAGAATGGATTCATTAAGTCTCCATAGTGCTCTGGTATAATTTTGGTGAGGTGCTGAGAAAGCTGACAGGACCATATCATGGTCTGACCAGGGGGACACAATATGTCTGGAATAAGATAAGTTGGGGAGACTGGATGAAGAAGCCAGGATCAAATCGATACGGGAGTATACCTGGTGAGCAGGGGAGTAATATGTATAGCTCCTTTGAGAGCCATTATGCTCTCTCCATGTGTCGGCCAAAGAAAGGGATTGCAGGAGTTGGTTTATCCTGCTGGACAAAGTTTTAGAGCGTGGAATAGGTTGTGGGGCAGAACGGTCCAATGTAGGGTGAAGAGTAATATTAAAGTCACCGCACCAAATTAATTTTTGGTAGGAAAGAGATTCAATTATTTTACCTACATCTTCTAAAAATGAGATGGGTCTATCATTGGGGGCGTAAGTATTAACCAGACATAAAGTTTCCTCTCTGTATATCCCCACTAGAATAACAAACCTTCCCTCTGGGTCAATACTGGTGTGGGTAATAGTTATGGGAAAGGAATTTCTCAAAAGTATGGCCGCACCTCTACTTTTAGAATGGTAAGTGGATGAGTAATATCTTGAGTACTGAGGGTGAAGATATTTAGGGTGGAAGGTGTGTGAGAAATGGGTCTCCTGAAGACAGATGACATCCGGCGCGTGTTTGAGGTATGAAGAGAATGCAGTTTTCCTCTTCCTAGGGGAGTTAAATCCCCTTACGTTATGAGTTAATATGTTATACATCCTGAAAAGTTGGAGGAGTGAATGAGAAAACTGAACGCGCCAGACATCACCCGCCTCACGCCACACCGCCCCCCCAACTGTCTGGACAACAACATCCACCATAGTCATATACATATGCAATGCCTCAAAATGTAGAACAACATAAAAATGGGTATAAAACAACAAAAAATAACATAAAGGGCTTTGGGGCCCGTAAATTACAACCTGTTTAGTTGGTAGATGCGGAAGGAGAAACAGCCAAACTTTGGCTAGCCTCGTCCCTCCACTTAAACACATGGTTAAGGTCAGCATGAAAGTCCGCATCGCCGGTACCCTATAGGAAAAAAGGTCAAAAAAGCCTAATTTGTATTAACTTAACATATGTCGATAGACAAACAAGGAATTGGATCCAAGCGGATCTAGTGTCCTCAGCGGTGTGCTGGGTATGGGGAAGAGATGTGGAAATCAAGAGGTCTTCGGTCTGCCAGATCCGGATGATGTTGGAGTGACCATGGTCCAAACTCTTGCCGGTCGCTGCGGTAGTGGAGCGGGATTAGAAGGTAATGCGAGGTCACACTGCACTCCGGCCCGCTGTAGCGCTTCCAGCCCTTCTGACGGTGAACGCACCGTATGTGAGCGAGAGTTCACTTGGAAAGTCAGGCTAAAAGGGAAACCCCATCTATACCTGATCTGGGCCTTCTGAAGAGCTTGGGTGACCGGTCTCATTTCCCGCCTTCGTCGAAGCGTGGATGGAGCAAGGTCTGCATACAGGTGGACCGAGGAAGGTAGTCCCGGTAAGGCCGGGATGCCTCTGGCTGCAGATAATATTTTATCTCGGGTCCCTGGATGGTGGAATTTAAGAATTACGTCTCGAGGTAAGTCCGAGCTGCGGGATTTCCCTAGTGCTCTGTGAACCCGATCCATCTTTAGGTAGTTGATTTCTTCTTGTGGTAGGAGCGCAGAAAACAGGGAGGAGAGGGTGGCTTGGAGATCTTTGTATGATTCAGGGAGTCCCCTGACCCGAAGATTCCCTCTCCTGGACCTATTCTCTAGGTCTTCAATCTTAAGCTCCAAATCAGCCAGTTGGGCCTCGTGTGAATTAATGTCATCCCTATCGCGGCCTATGGCGTCTGAGATGTCATCCGTGCGTGTCTCTAGTTCAGAGACTCTGTTCCCTAGATCCTGGATCTGGCGGGAAAACTCTGTGACCGCCTGGGACAATTCAGACCGGAACAATGCTGCAATGTTCTTGTAGAGGTCCTCTTGACCCACATTATGGTCATTAATGTCCGGGGTCGGCTCACCTTCAGAAGAGGAGACAGGGCTTGGTGGTTCAGCGGCGGCGTCCGCCATGACAGTATGCCTTGTCTGCCGGAAAAGTTCCGGTAAGGTCTGTGAAGAAGCGGGTGTACCTGGTATTTTCGACCTCCCCTTGGAGCGGGTCGTCTTAGGGGTCCGTTGCATGTAGTTGCAGGCGTATTGGAACCTGATTCAGGCGCTAAAGTGAGGGTAAATCGGCGTGCGGTGCGGAGCTCACAGAATCATGTCTTCTTCGTGAGCCTCGCGCATGCGCCCATCTGTACAGATGTCATAGAATATGATAGGGAAGCTGAAAAATTACAGAATAAATTTGAAGATAAAGGTTATGAAACAAATATACTAGTAGCGCAGAAGGGGGAAGTTAGGGTGATAGAAAGAGAACAGATATTGGGGGAGAGTAATAATAACAAGGGAGCAGAAAGACAAAAGTATGGAAATAAAGAAATACCATTCCATTTAATTCACAAACACACATATTTAGGAAAATAGTGGGCAGGCACTGGGATATATTGAGGGAAGATAAATGGATTGGAGAATTGATACCAGCAGCACCAGCATTTGTATATAGGAAAGCAGCTAATATTGGAAACATAATTGCACCTACAAAAAAATGTGCAGCAATAACATATAAGAAACAATTAAAGAATCCACTGACAGGTTTTTATCCTTGTAAAAAATGTGCTGGATGTAGGCATACACAAAACAAAAAGTGGGTACATATAGAAAATAAAAGTGGTACATATAAGTACCAAAAAAAAGACCATATATCCTGTAACACTAAGGGTGTCATTTACGCTATCGATTGCCCATGTCAAAAGATCTATATAGGCCATACTACGAGACCATTGAAGAAGAGAATAAACAAGCACTTATATGATATAAAAAAGAAAGTAGATGATCACCCGCTGTCAAGGCATTAGAGTGAACAGCATAGGGGTAAATTTGAAGGTTCCTCATTTTGTGGGGTGGAAATAGTTAAGGTGGATATACGTGGAGGAGATTACCTCAAATATATGTCAAAAAAAGAGACAGTGGATTTTTAATATGGACACATTAGAACCGAGGGGTTAAATAAAGAAATTGAGTTATTTGGGTTTGATTAAATAAATTACAGCAGAAGAAGGGTTAAACAGACAAGGATCGCAGCTGATAAAAGATAGACAAAGAAGGCACCTAAGTGAATCCCTGACGAAGAGCACCATAGTGCTAGGAACGCGTTGGATGATCCCTTTTGGTGTCTGTGAGGAATCGTAGCTCTGGTGACGTCACCCACTCCATTCAGTCAGCGTGAGCGAAATACAAAAGCAGAAGCTGCGCCACCGGCCGGGGCGAGCTTTAAAAAATTCTGAAAAGAACTTTGCCTACTATCAGTGGAGCTGCCTGAAGCCCTCTGAAGAATAATATTGAAACTACTCCACAAGTGGACTAGTGTATAAGAGGAAAAATAAAAATGTATTTGCCATTCAGCAGTGCAGTTATATGTTCTAAAGCCTTTTGCGAAGTGTATAAGTGGAAAAAAGAAAATTACATTTGGCGTTTAGCAGTGCAGTTATACAATCTAAAGACTTTTGTGTTATGTATAAGTGGAAAAAAAGAAAAATATATTTGCCGTTCAGCGGTGCAGTTATATGTTCTAAAGCCTTTTTGTGGAGTGTATAAGTGGAAAAAAGATAAATATATTTGCCGTTCAGCAGTGCAGTTATATGTTATAAAGCTTTTTGTGTCATGTATAAGTGGAAAAAAATAAGGGCCAATTTGCTGTTCAGCAATACAGTTATATGTTATAAATCTCTTTTGTGGAATGTGTAAGTGGAAAAAAGAAAAATATATTTGCCGTTCAGCTGTGCAGTTATATGTTCTAAAGCCTTTTGTGGAGTGTATAAGTGGAAAAAAGAAAATTCAATTTGGCGTTCAGCAGTGCAATTATATGTTCTAAAGCCATTTGTGGAGTGTATAAGTAGAAAAAATAAGGGCCTATTTGCCATTCAGCGGTGCAGTTATATGTTCTAAAGCCCTTTATTGCATGTATTAGTGGCACAAAAAAAGTATTTACCCATGTGTGGTGTAGTGAGAAAATTACAGCCCTTCTTGGGGTGTATTAGTTGGGGGAAAAAAAGCGTTTATAAGCCGTTGTGTGGTGAAGTTTACAAACTTTTTACAAACTTTTTGTGGTGTTTTAATTTATATTTATTTTTTATTTATTAATTTGATCTAACAGTATGTCAAACAGAGAAGTGCCAGGCCCTGCACAGGGGAGTTAGATGAAGAATCCCAGCAGACGTGACTTGCTCTTCAAGAAATTTTATTGTCATAAATCAATATGTCCCATAATCTAGGACGCGTTTCGGCAACTGCCTTTTTCAACAAGTAAATTTACATGGTAGGAAGCAGATATATATACAGGCATCAATGATCAAGGATAGGGAACCTCCCAGTAACATCCACGCCCATAGGGGGCGGTACATTTCAGATTAACATACAGATAAAGGGTTAATCAAACAAGCAGACGGCACTGGTATTAGAACACATACTCATAATATAGATAATAGATGGTAAATACCAGCAAGGCTGAGAAAATTCTTCAATGGATAATGGATGTCTAAAAAATAATGATATAAAAATTAATGAATGACAAATAGAAAATGCATGAGTGAACAGAACCAGAACTTAAATGTGCATAATTTCGTAATCTCTATTAAGACCCCTTGGATGAAGGGTGTCCAGGGTGTGGATCCAATAGGCCTCCCGACGCAATAAAAGCTTTTTGATGTCACCTCCCCGCCTGGGCCTAATGACCTGTTCTATAATTTGAAACTTCAGTTGAGCGATTGTATGATTATGTTTCTCAAAATGGGAGGGGATAGGTAGGAGTAAATTTTTGGTCCTAATCGTTGACTTGTGCTTGCCAATGCGATCCCGAATACTCTGTATTGTTTCACCAATATACAGCAACCCACATGGACATTTAATCAAATAAATGACATTAGCTGAATCACATGTAAAAAAACCGTTTACTGGGTATATACGTCCAGTATGTGGGTGGTATATATTGGGCCCCTTGATGATATTGGAGCACTGGAAGCAATGCAGACACGGAAAAGTACCCTTCCGCTGTGTGGCCAGTACACTCTGTTTGAGGGCAACACGAGTACTCCCAATATCCGCGCGTACTAGTTTATCCTTATAACTTTGGTTCTTTTTGTTACAGATGAGGGGCGGATTTTTGAACTCATCAATCTGGGGGTACGCTTTCTCTAGCAAGTGCCAATGTTTCCTTATGACATTGTCCAATTTCTGATTGAACAGGTGGTATTTGTGGATCAGTGCCACTCTTTGGTTTTTAGCTTGTTCTTTATCAGGACTAGTAAGGGTTTCTAATCCACTTAGGGTCTTTGATAGAATTGAGGCTGGATACCCTCTTTCTTTAAACCTCATGGTCATTTGGTCAGTTCTGAGTTCCCGTATTGAGGGATCAGACACAATTTGTCTGACCCTCTGGTACTGGGACTTAGGAATGGCTCTTTTTAGAGAGGGTGGGTGTGCACTGGTGAAGTGGAGAATACTGTTCCTGTCTGTCTCTTTACGGTGTAAATCAATGGAGAGATTACCTATGGGATCCTTAATCACCCTAGTACTGTGTGATCATCGCATGTAACCGTGAACTGTAGACCAATGCATGCTTGGTTCAGATGTGAGGCGAAGGATGTAAGGGCCTCCTGTGACCCCGCCCATATGCAAAAAACATCGTCGATAAATCTTTTCCACAATAAAATGTGGTTGTGGTACCATTGACTATTGTATACAAACTCATCTTCGAATTTCGACATGTATGCATTTGCATAGGGCGGGGCCACATTCGACCCCATCGCGGTCCCCCGCTTCTGCAGATAATAGGAATCTTCGAACATGAAGTAATTCTCATACAGAACCAGGTGAAGAAGTTCCATGAAAAATTCTCGTTCAATGATAGAGAATTCACTTCTTTCTAAAAATGTTTTGACGGCCTCTATACCTCCACTGTGTTCAATGGAGGTATACAGGCTGACCACATCAATTGTCACCAACAAACTGTCTGACGGTACCGAACCTAATTCAGAAATAGTACTGAGAAAGTGCTGTGTGTCAGCTAGATAAGATGGAATATCCCTAATCAAGGGTGTGAGTATTTTCTCAAGTACTATTGCCAATGGAGATAGGATAGATCCCACTGAGGCCACTATAGGGCGGCCTGGGGGGTCTAATAGGGTTTTGTGGACTTTTGGGAGCACGTAAAACACAGGTGTTATTGGTGTTTGATTTATCAGAAAAGTATACATGTTGTTATCAAAAATACCTAATGTGGCGAAGTAATCCACAACCCTAAGTATTTTTTCTTTGATACGAAAAACTGGATCAGTAGTCAAAAGCTCATATGTATTATAATCCGAGAGTTGTCGATTCACTTCTGCCACATATTTTGCCGTATCCATAAGGACAATAGCGCCCCCTTTATCGGCTGGCTTTAAAACAACCCTCTTATCATCCATCAAAGATTTAATTGCAGTTCTTTCTTCTGGTGTCACATTATGTGTGAGTCGCAATTCACCTTTCTTGATCCCATCTAAGTGTTTTTTAATGTCCTTATAGACCAGTTCTATATAAGTCTCCACCGGGTGATAAAACTTGGGGGGCATAAATTTACTTGGATTCTTTAAACCCAAATCATGCAAACGGAGGACACACGGTCCCTCACCATCATCCGGACCAGCAGTTCTATTGTCCTGATTCAAAAAATGAGCTTTCAATCTCAATTTACGGAAAAAGTGATTTAAATCAATATCATATTGAAAGGAATCAAAATGAGTGGAAGGACTGAATGAGAGTCCCTTCTGGAGAGCTGACATCTGTATAGGGCTTAGAATCTGGGAGGAGAGGTTGATCAGGAGTGACTGATCCTTACCTGCGAGCGGGTTTGGATTGCTTGACTCGATCCCGGTCTTGCTGCGGTAGTTGCGGTGTTTGCGTCCCGCGCGCCTCCTTCTCCTCGTGGACGCCAGCTGTCTCTCCGAAAAAAAGAAGTCGAAGAACGGGAGTCTTGTGGACCTACGGATTCGCTTCCGGAACTGGAGGTAAAAGATCCGGGTCTGCCGGGCCTTCTGTAATTTGGTTTTTGATACCATGTGGGATCCTGCCACTTGTACACCCAGTTCAGATGATAATCTTCGTTATCGCGCAGGAACTTAGACCTCTTCTTTTCCTCTGTTTCTTTCCGGTATGTGGAAATATAGTTGTCCACGGACCATCTATTATCTATATTATGAGTATGTGTTCTAATACCAGTGCCGTCTGCTTGTTTGATTAACCCTTTATCTGTATGTTAATCTGAAATGTACCGCCCCCTATGGGCGTGGATGTTACTGGGAGGTTCCCTATCCTTGATCATTGATGCCTGTATATATATCTGCTTCCTACCATGTAAATTTACTTGTTGAAAAAGGCAGTTGCCGAAACGCGTCCTAGAATATGGGACATATTGATTTATGACAATAAAATTTCTTGAAGAGCAAGTCACGTCTGCTGGGATTCTTCATCTAGCTACACGTGGAATTGGTCCTATCCCGCGCGGCGTGCATCTTGGCGTGTGCTGGTCGATTTCCCACTGCACAGGGGAGTGGCAGAGCCCTAAATGTTTCTGGCGCAGGCCCAGGTCGCAGCAGAGTAAGGGGGCGTGGCAGCAGGAGTCACAGCAGAGGCTTGAGCTCCCGGTGTCATCTAGTGGTCGTGTCTTGACCAGCAACCCAGGGGTTCTTGATTGGTTGACTCGGTCATCCACTTCGCCCCAAGTGACATCAGACACCCCCAGCCAAGAGTCGGTGGGTTCGTCAGACACAACCCTTAGTTGGCACGGCCTGGGAGCAGGCCCTGTGCCATCACCTGTCCTCAACCTGCCTATGTCCTTTTTTGTTCAATCAGCCAGAGAAGTATTATATGCTGTGGGCTCAGCCCCACTATACAGTGAGGATAAACTACTAGAGGACAGTCAGCAGCTACTGGCCAGCCAAGATGTGGAGGAGACATCCGCAAGTTGTGATGAGTAGAGTGGCGTGGGAGCTGGTGTTGCGAGCGGTGAGACTCCCAACCCAGAGACCGTTGAGGAGGACATCAGTGACGTGCAGGCAGTACTCGATGATGATGTAGCTGACTGCACTTGGGAGCCAGGTGAATTAGCGGCTTCATCATCATTGGGAGAAGAGGGTGGCAGCTTGACCATGAGGCAGCAGCGAAGCCTGCAAGTTGCTAGCGTGGTTAGGAGTTGGCAGGGTGGCAGCAGTGGGAGGTCGGTAGCCAAATGTGCCCAGGGAAGACCACCAGCTTCGCAGGAGCCTACCTGCCTGGAAAGTAGTGGTGAATGGGTTCACGGAAGCAGTGGCGGTAGCAGTCAGTGCGTAGTGTTCGGGGTAAAATCACCTACTCGGCAGTGTGGCAGTTTTTTGTTAAGCTGCATGAGGAGGTAAACATGGCCATATGTTGAATCTATGGGCAGAAGGTGAAGCGTGGCCATTGTGCCAATGTTGACACCACGGCCCTAGGTCAACATATGCAGTGTCACCATAAAGTGGCCTGGGAGAACCGTGGCTCCGATGTGGTTGTCCAGCCTGCCGCAGCAACCGCTGCATCACCTAGTGGCACGCACCTGGTTTCAGTCATTCAAGGCTCCCCCACCTCAGCCAAAGGGAGCTGCCTGTCCTTCCCATCATCTACCGGTCCTGATGCTCCTACTCCTCGTCCTCCTACCCCTTATCACTCATTCCGTCAGCAATCAATCTCCGAAGCGATTGGCAAGAGACAACAGTATGCGTGCACTCATCCAACGGCGCAGAAGCTGAACGTGCTTCTGTCCAAGTTGCTGGTGCTGCAGTCCCTCCCTTTCCAAGTGGTGGACTCTGCACCTTTCAGAGAACTGATGGCTTATGCCGAGCTAAGGTGGAGAGTCCAAGGCGTCATTTCTTTGCCAAAAAGGCAGTACGAGCCCTGCACACACATGTAGAACAGAAGGTGGGCCAGTCC
This sequence comes from Bufo bufo, assembly GCF_905171765.1. Classification (NCBI taxonomy): domain Eukaryota; kingdom Metazoa; phylum Chordata; class Amphibia; order Anura; family Bufonidae; genus Bufo; species Bufo bufo. The sequence continues at coordinate 21,120 of NW_024400364.1, forward strand.
TTGAGCCATGTCCTTTACGACCCACTGGGTGAATGTGGTTCCTGCACAGCCACACCAGCAACTTGGCCAGGTGACAATGCTTCCTCCTCCAAGTTCTCACGACATTGGTCCTGCGACAATGTCCGTCTCAGCCTCCTCAACCGTGTCCTTAGCTTCCACTTCAGGGACAATTCACAGAGCCCCTCCAGTATACCTCATGTGCAGGGCACGGTGGTGTCATGCTGTTCTGCACCTAGTTTGCCTTGGCGAACGGAGTGAGACAGGGGAGGAACTGCTACGTGTCTTTCATCAAGAAATCGAATCCTGGCTTTCTCCGCGACTACTCAAAGACACCTGCCGTTTGCTCAGGCCCTTTGAAGAGGCCACGTTATTTGACAGTCGCCAGGACTACGGATGAACAATGTCATTCCACTGCTTCATGTCCTGGAACAGATGCTGGTAAATCTGGCTGGTCAGGGGACTGGAAATGTGGTGCCTACTAGGGATGATCGAACCCGAACTGATGAGCGAATCCGTGACAAGGACCCGAACCCGAACATTTTCGTAAAAGTCTGGGTTCGGGTTCGGTGTTCGGCGCTTTCTTGGCGCTTTTTGAAAGGCTGCAAAGCAGCCAATCAACAAGCGTCATACTACTTGCCCCAAGAGGCAATCACAGCCATGCCAATAGTAGGCATGGCTGTGATTGGCCAGTGCAGCATGTGACCCAGCCTCTATATAAGCTTGGGTCACGTAGCGCTGCACGTCACTCTGCTGTTACAAGTGTAGGGAGAGGTTGCAGCTGCGACATTAGGGCGAGATTAGGCAGTGATTAACTCCTCCAAAAGACTTCATTCAGTGATCGATCTACAGCTGTGGATCATTGAACTGCTGCTATTCAATTGCTCACTGTTTTTAGGCTGCCCAGAGCGTTTTTCATTCACTTTTTTCTGGGTTGATCGGCGGCCATTTTGTGTCTTGTGGTGCGCCAGCACAAGCTGCCACCAAGTACATTTAACCATGAATAGTGTGGTTATTTTTTGGCTATATCCTACATCAGGGTCAAGCTGAGCCTGTCAACAAGTGCATTTAACCATCAATAGTGTGGTTGTTTTTTGGCCATAGACTACATCAGGGGCAAGCTGAGCCTGTCACCAAGTGCATTTAACCATCAATAGTGTGGTTATTTTTTGGCCATATCCTACATCAGGGTCAAGCTGTCATCAAGTGCATTTAACCATCAATAGTGTGGTTATTTTTTGGCCATATACTACATCAGGGGCAAGCTGAGCCTGTCACCAAGTGCATTTAACCATCAATAGTGTGGTTATTTTTTGAATATATCCTACATCAGGGTCAAGCTGTCATCAAGTGCATTTAACCATCAATAGTGTGGTTATTTTTTGGCCATATACTACATCAGGGGCAAGCTGAGCCTGTCACAAAGTGCATTTAACCATCAATAGTGTGGTTGTTTTTTGGTCATAGACTACATCAGGGGCAAGCTGAGCCTGTCACGAAGTGCATTTAACCATCAATAGTGTGGTTATTTTTTGGCCATAGACTACATCAGGGGCAAGCTGAGCCTGTCACGAAGTGCATTTAACCATCAATAGTGTGGTTATTTTTTGAATATATCCTACATCAGGGTCAAGCTGTCATCAATTGCATTTAACCATCAATAGTGTGGTTATTTTTTGGCCATAGACTACATCAGGGGCAAGCTGAGCCTGTGACAAGTGCATTTAACCATCAATAGTGTGGTTGTTTTTTGGCCATAGACTACATCAGGGTCAAGCTGAGCCTGTCACCAAGTGCATTTAACCATCAATAGTGTGGTTATTTTTTGGCCATATCCTACATCAGGGTCAAGCTGTCATCAAGTGCATTTAACCATCAATAGTGTGGTTATTTTTTGGCCATATACTACATCAGGGGCAAGCTGAGCCTGTCACAAAAGTGCATTTAACCATCAATAGTGTGGTTATTTTTTGGCCATATACTACATCAGGGGCAAGCTGAGCCTGTCACAAGTGCATTAAACCATCAATAGTGTGGTTATTTTTTTTAATATATCCTACATCAGGGTCAAGCTGTCATCCAGTGCATTTAACCATCAATAGTGTGGTTATTTTTTGGCCATATACTACATCAGGTGCAAGCTGAGCCTGTCACATAGTGCATTTAACCATCAATAGTGTGGTTATTTTTTGGCTATATCCTACATCAGGGTCAAGCTGAACCTGTCATAAGTGCATTTAACCATCAATAGTGTGGTTATTTTTTGGCTATATCCTACATCAGGGTCAAGCTGTCATCAAGTGCATTTAACCATCAATAGTGTGGTTATTTTTTGGCCATATACTACATAAGGGGCAAGCTGAGCCTGTCACAAAGTGCATTTAACCATCAATAGTGTGGTTATTTTTTGGCCATATACTACATCAGGGGCAAGCAGAGCCTGTCACGAAGTGCATTTAACCATCAATAGTGTGGTTATTTTTTGGCTATATCCTACATCAGGGTCAAGCTGTCATCAAGTGCATTTAACCATCAATAGTGTGGTTATTTTTTGGCCATATACTACATCAGGGGCAAGCTGAGCTTGTCACCAAGTGCATTTAACCATCAATAGTGTGTTTATTTTTTGGCTATATCCTACATCAGGGTCAAGCTGAGCCTGTCACCATGTTATTCTCAATAACTTCACACACACGCTACAGTGCAATTCCAAGTCTAATTCTGTGTGTAAACGTATACCTGTCACCCAACGCCTAAAAAATAGGCCTCAAATTTATATTCATCCAAATCTGTCATTATTGCTTTAGCTGGTCAAGTTATTTATTGTCCGTCAAAGCACAGTTTTTGTTCTGGGTTGAAATACAATTCCCAGTTTTGCAATTCTCTAAATTAGCGGTTTCTGCTGTATCAGGCCTACTTTAAATCTATCCCTAAAAGGGTATATAAGATTCAATGTGCAGATAGGGTTATTCTCAATAACTTTACACACACGCTACAGTGCAATTCCAAGTCTAATTCTGTGTGTAAACGTATACTTGTCACCCAGCGCCTAAAAAATAGGCCTCAAATTTATATTCATCCAAATCTGTCATTATTGCTTTAGCTGGTCAAGGTATTTAGTGTCCGTCAAAGCACAGTTTTTGTTCTGGGTTGAAATACAATTCCCAATTTTGCAATTCTCTAAATTAGTGGTTTCTGCTGTATCAGGCCTACTTTAAATCTATCCCTAAAAGGGTATATAAGATTCAAGGTGCAGATAGGGTTATTCTCAATAACTTCACACACATACTACTGTGCAATTCCAAGTCTAATTCTGTGTGTAAACATATACCTGTCACCCAGCGCCTAAAAAATAGGCCTCAAATTTTTATTCATCCAAATATGTCATTATTGCTTTAGCTGGTCAAGTTATTTAGTGTCCGTCAAAGCACAGTTTTTGTTCTGGGTTGAAATACAATTCCCAATTTTGCAATTCTCTAAATTAGTGGTTTCTGCTGTATCAGGCCTACTTTAAATCTATCCCTAAAAGGGTATATTAGATTCAAGGTGCTGATAGGGTAATTCTCAATAACTTCACACACACGCTACTGTGCAGATCCAAGTCTAATTCTGTCCGTAAACGTATACCTGTCACCCAGCGCCTAAATAATAGGCCTCAAATTTATATTCAGCTAAATCTGTCATTACTGCTGTGCCTGTATTAGTGTAATACGGTACCTAAATAGATAGCCAGATAGTGTTAGGTGTCTGTAAAAAAAAGGCCTGAATTTGAATTCAATACATTGGGCCAAAAAATATTTTTCTTATTGTGGTGAACGGTAACAATGAGGAAAACATCTAGTAAGGAACGCAGACGCGGACATGGTCGTGGTGGTGTTAGTGGACCCTCTGGTGCTAGGAGAGGACGTGGCCGTTCTGCCACAGCCACACGTCCTAGTGAACCAACTACCTCAGGTCCCAGTAGCCAGCAGAATTTACAGCGATATTTTGTGGGGCCCAATGCCATTCTAAGGATGGTAAGGCCTGAGCAGGTACAGGCATTAATCAATTGGGTGGCCGACAGTGGATCCAGCACGTACACATTATCTCCCACCCAGTCTTCTGCAGAAAGCGCACAGATGGCGCATGAAAACCAAGCCCATCAGTCTGTCACATCACCCCCATGCATATCAGGGAAACTGTCTGAGCCTCAACTTATGCAGCAGTCTCTTATGCTGTTTGAAGACTCTGCTGGCAGGGTTTCCCAAGGGCATCCACCTAGCCCTTCCCCAGGGGTGGAAGAGATAGAATGCACTAACGCACAACCACTTATGTTTCCTGATGATGAGGACATGGGAATACCACCTCAGCACGTCTCTGATGATGACGAAACACAGGTGCCAACTGCTGTGTCTTTCTGCAGTGTGCAGACTGAACAGGAGGTCAGGGGTCAAGACTGGGTGGAAGACGATGCAGGGGACGATGAGGTCCTAGACCCCACATGGAATGAAGGTCGTGCCACTGACTTTCACTTTCACTTTCATTTTTTGGCCATATCCTACATCAGGGTCAAGCTGTCATCAAGTGCATTTAACCATCAATAGTGTGGTTATTTTTTGGCCATATACTTCATCAGGGGCAAGCTGAGCCTGTCACAAAAGTGCATTTAACCATCAATAGTGTGGTTATTTTTTGGCCATATACTACATCAGGGGCAAGCTGAGCCTGTCACAAGTGCATTAAACCATCAATAGTGTGGTTATTTTGAAATACAATTCCCAATTCCCAATTTTGCAATTCTCTAAATTAGTGGTTTCTGCTGTATCAGGCCTACTTTAAATCTATCCCTAAAAGAGTATATTAGATTCAAGGTGCTGATAGGGTAATTCTCAATAACTTCACACACACGCTACTGTGCAGATCCAAGTCTAATTCTGTCCGTAAACGTATACCTGTCACCCAGCGCCTAAATAATAGGCCTCAAATTTATATTCAGCTAAATCTGTCATTACTGCTGTGCCTGTATTAGTGTAATACGGTACCTAAATAGATAGCCAGATAGTGTTAGGTGTCTGTAAAAAAAAGGCCTGAATTTGAATTCAATACATTGGGCCAAAAAACGAAGACGATGCAGGGGACGATGAGGTCCTAGACCCCACATGGAATGAAGGTCGTGCCACTGACTTTCACAGTTCGGAGGAAGAGGCAGTGGTGAGACCGAGCCAACAGCGTAGCAAAAGAGGGAGCAGTGGGCAAAAGCAGAACACCCGCCGCCAAGAGACTCCGCCTGCTACTGACCGCCGCCATCTGGCACCGAGCACCCCAAAGGCAGCTTAAAGGAGTTCCCTGGCATGGCACTTCTTCAAACAATGTGCTGACGACAAGACCCGAGTGGTTTGCACGCTGTGCCATCAGAGCCTGAAGCGAGGCATTAACGTTCTGAACCTTAGCACAACCTGCATGACCAGGCACCTGCATGCAAAACATGAACTGCAGTGGAGTAAACAGCTTAAAAACAAGGATGTCATTCAGGCTCCCCCTGCTATATCTTCTGCTGCTGCCGCCTCGTCCTCTTCTGCTGCTGCCGCCTCGGCCTCTTCCTCCGCCTCTGGAGGAACGTTGGCACCTGCCGCCCAGCAAACATGGGATGTACCACCAACACCACCACCTGCGTCACCAAGCATCTCAATCATGTCACACGGCAGCGTTCAGCTCTCCATCTCACAAACATTTGAGAGAAAGCGTAAATTCCCACCTAGCCACCCTCGATCCCTGGCCCTGAATGCCAGCATTTCTAAACTACTGGCCTATGAAATGCTGTCATTCATGCTGGTGGACACAGACCGCTTCAAACAGCTCATGTCGCTTGCTGTCCCACAGTATGTTGTTCCCAGCCGGCACTACTTCTCCAAGAGAGCCGTGCCTACCCTGCACAACCAAGTATCCGATAAAATCAAGTGTGCACTGCGCAACGCCATCTGTGGCAAGGTCCACCTAACCACAGATACGTGGACCAGTAAGCACGGCCAGGGACGCTATATCTCCCTAACTGCACACTAGGTAAATGTAGTGGCGGCTGGGCCCCAGACGGAGAGCTGTTTGGCGCACGTCCTTCTGCCGCCAAGGATCGCAGGGCAACATTCTTTGCCTCCTGTTGCCTCCTCCTCCTACTCAGCTTCCTCCTCCTCTTCTTCCACCTGCTCATCCAGTCAGCCACACACCTTCACCACCAACTTCAGCACAGCCCGGAGTAAACGTCAGCAGGCCATTCTGAAACTCATATGTTTGGGGGACAGGCCCCACACCGCACAGGAGTTGTGGCGGGGTATAGAACAACAGACCGACGAGTGGTTGCTGCCGGTGAGCCTCAAGCCCGGCCTGGTGGTGTGCGATAATGGGCGAAATCTCGTTGCAGCTCTGGGACTAGCCAGTTGGACGCACATCCCTTGCCTGGCGCATGTGCTGAATTTGGTGGTGCAGAAGTTCATTCGCAACTACCCCGACATGTCAGAGCTGCTGCATAAAGTGCGGGCCGTCTGTTCGCGCTTCCTGCGTACACATCCTGCCGCTGCTCGCCAGTCTGCGCTACAGCGTAACTTCGGCCTTCCCGCTCACCGCCTCATATGCGACGTGCCCACCAGATGGAACTCCAACTTGCACATGCTGGACAGACTGTGCGAGCAGCAGCAGGCCATAGTGGAGTTTCAGCTGCAGCACGCACGGGTCAGTCGCACTGCGGAACAGCACCACTTCACCACCAATGACTGGGCCTCCATGCGAGACCTGTGTGCCCTGTTGCGCTGTTTCGAGTACTCCACCAACATGGCCAGTGGCGATGACGCCGTTATCAGCGTTACAATACCACTTCTATGTCTCCTTGAGAAAACACTTAGGGCGATGATGGAAGAGGAGGTGGCCCAGGAGGAGGAGGAGGAAGAGGGGTCATTTTTAGCACTTTCAGGCCAGTCTCTTCGAAGTGACTCAGAGGGAGGTTTTTTGCAACAGCAGAGGCCAGGTACAAATGTGGCCAGACAGGGCCCACTACTGGAGGACGAGGAGGACGAGGATGAGGAGGAGGTGGAGGAGGATGAGGATGAAGCATGTTCACAGCGGGGTGGCACCCAACGCAGCTCGGGCCCATCACTGGTGCGTGGCTGGGGGGAAACGCAGGACGATGACGATACGCCTCCCACAGAGGACAGCTTGTCCTTACCTCTAGGCAGCCTGGCACACATAAGCGACTACATGCTGCAGTGCCTGCGCAACGACAGCAGAGTTGCCCACATTTTAACGTGTGCGGACTACTGGGTTGCCACCCTGCTGGATCCACGGTACAAAGACAATGTGCCCACCTTATTTCCTGCACTGGAGCGTGATAGTAAGATGCGCGAGTACAAGCAGACATTGGTAGACGCGCTACTGAGAGCATTCCCAAATGTCACAGGGGAACAAGTGGAAGCCGAAGGCGAAGGCAGAGGAGGAGCAAGAGGTCGCCAACGCAGCTGTGTCACGGCCAGCTCCTCTGAGGGCAGGGTTAGCATGGCAGAGATGTGGAAAAGTTTTGTCACCACGCCACAGCTAACTGCACCACCACCTGATACGGAACGTGTTAGCAGGAGGCAACATTTCACTAACATGGTGGAACAGTACCTGTGCACACCCCTCCACGTACTGACTGATAGTTCGGCCCCATTCAACTTATGGGTCTCCAAATTGTCCACGTGGCCAGAGCTAGCCTTTTATGCCTTGGAGGCGCTTGCCTGCCCGGCGGCCAGCGTTTTGTCTGAACGTGTATTCAGCACGGCAGGGGGCGTCATTACAGACAAACGCAGCCGCCTGTCTACAGCCAATGTGGACAAGCTGACGTTCATAAAAATGAACCAGGCATGGATCCCACAGGAACTGTCCATCCCTTGTGCAGATTAGACATTAACTACCTCCCCTTAACCATATATTATTGTACTCCAGGGCACTTCCTCATTCAATCCTTTTTTTATTTTCATTTTACCATTATATTGCGGGGCAACCCAAAGTTGAATGAACCTCTCCTCTGTCTGGGTGCCGGGGCCTAAAAATATCTGACAGTGGCCTGTTCCAGTGGTGGGTGACATGAAGCCTGATTCTCTGCTATGACATTAAGACTGATTCTCTGCTGACATGAAGCCAGATTCTTTGCTATGGGACCTCTCTCCTCTGCCTGGGTGCCAGGGGCCTAAATATGTGACAATGGACTGTTCCAGTGGTGGGTGACATGAAGCCTGATTCTCTGCTATGACATGAAGACTGATTCTCTGCTGACATGAAGCCTGAATCTCTGTTATGGGACCTCTCTCCTCTGTCTGGGTGCCGGGGCCTAAATTATATGACAATGGACTGTTCCAATGTTGGGTGACGTGAAGCATGATTCTCTGCTATGACATGAAGACTGATTCTCTGCTGACATGAAGCCTGAATCTCTGCTATGGGACCTCTCTCCTCTGCCTGGGTGCCTGGGCCTAAATATGTGACAATGGACTGTTTCAGTGGTGGGTGACATGAAGCCTGATTCTCTGCTATGACATGAAGACTGATTCTCTGCTGACATGAAGCCTGATTCTCTGCTATGGGACCTCTCTCCAATTGATATTGGTTAATTTTTATTTATTTTATTTCTATTTTAATTCATTTTCCTATCCACATTTGTTTGCAGGGGATTTAACTACATTTTGCTGCCTTTTGCAGCGCTCTAGCCCTTTCCTGGGCTGTTTTACAGCCTTTTTAGTGCCGAAAAGTTTGGGTCCCTATTGACTTCAATGGGGTTCGGGACGAAGTTCGGGTCGGGTTCGGATCCCGAACCCGAACATTTCCGGGAAGATCGGCCGAACTTCTCGAACCCGAACATCCCGGTGTTCGCTCAACTCTAGTGCCTACATCTCACAGAAACATGAGCCCTGTGGGGACTGAATTGGAGGAGGAGGACATTGGAAAACATGCAATGTGTAGCGAAATGGGTGGTTTTTCTACACAGATGATGGGAGAGGAGAGGCAGGAACAGCCAGAAGAGCTACAGGGCAAAGAGGAAGATGAGACAGAGGACCCGGACACACTGTGGCAGTATGCAGTGGAGATGGAGGCAGGGAGTCCATCCTAGTCACTTGCACAAATGGCCCAATGCATGCTCACTTGCTTGCGTAGTGACACCTGAATTGTCACCATTCAGCAAAGGGATGACTTCTGGCTCTCCACCTTGTTGGACCCTCGCTATTGGTCCAAAATGGGGGCCTTTTTTACATCCCCTGAAAGGGAGGACAAACTGATCTACTATAGAGATATCCTATGTAGTCAGTTGGCCGCTGCCTATCTGCGCCATCGTCCATTCTCTTGCAGGTCTGACCGGGAAGACCCTCTGCGCTCACATTCCACTGTCATGGCTGCTGAGGAGGGGAGGGGTGGGGTGGCAATTTCAGTCTGGAGTCGCTGATGAGCAGCTTTCTTCACCCGCTTAGTGAAGAAACTACTCACTAGCAGTAGCATCTAGACCTGGAGCAGAACCTGAACCATCAGATGGTGGCATACTTGGACAGAACCCTGCCACCCAGTGGCGTTGCTAGGGCTGGTGTCACCCGGTGCGGTAGAAAATGGTGTCACTCCCCCCCCCTCCCCGAAGCAATAATTTTTTAGCCATATATGGGGGCTATGGTGGTGCTACTGCCATAGGGGGCATCCGTTAGCCCAGCAGATTCCCCCTAGCAGTCAGAGCCTGGTCTTGGGAGGGGCACTTCCAGATTATTTTCTGTCCGCTGCCACAAAACAATGGTGCTTATAGAACAGACTACACAGTGTAGCGGTATACTGTGTATTGTGGGGCACGGTGTATGCTATATGTGTATAACAAACATATTCCACATGAAAACTTACAATTACTTGGCTTGGCCCTTGGGGATCTCGGACGCCACTTCAACACTTTACTGGGGGGCTCGGCGGAGCTGATGTGTTTTTTCCTAATGAGAAATATTTCATAATAAGGATTTGGAGAAAGGGCAGAGGGATAGCAGAGCAGGGAGAGGCTGGTGCTTCTACTAGGGCGTCATACCATGGGGGAGTAATAAAGCCCACCATAATGCACCCCAGTAGAAATAATTCTCCTTATAATGCAAAAATACCCCCTTGTAATGCCCCCAGTTGAGCTAATGTCCCTTTAGTGCCCTCATAATGTGTCAGTATAAAATACCCCTATATAGTGCCCGCAGTAAATTCCCCCATAGTGCTCCTCTCCCCCCTTCCTGCTAGTGCCCCCCATAATGTACCTAGAGGAAAAAAAGGAGACAATGCGGCAGCACTCTGCAAATCAGACAAAGTACAACAATGCTTACAAAAATTATGGTGCTAATACTACGCTTAAAAAGCGTAGTATTAGCACCATAATTTTTGTAAGCATTGTTGTACTTTGTCTGATTTGCAGAGTGCTGCCGCATTGTCTCCTTTTTTTTCCTCTAGGTCTTTGCCATGGCGGCGTGCACCTGCGCACTGGGAGGTGCTGACTAACCCTCTTTTTTTGCCCCATAATGTACCAGTATAAAATGCCCCATATATAGTGCCCCAGTAGATCTCCTCAGTGTCCGGCCTCTGATAGGCTGCTGGCCTAGTGTCCCTTATAATGCCCCCCAATAATGTGCCAGTAAGTGTCCGCATAGATGCCCCCCCATCATGTGCCAGTATCAAGTGCCTCTCTCCTCCCCCCCACATGTCCCAATATCAGAGTGCCATCTACCCCACCCCTCCCAATGTGCCAGTATCAAGTGCCTCTCTCCTTCCCGCCCCCCATGTGCCAGTATCATAGTTCCATCTACCCCCTCCCCAATGTGCCAGTATCAAGTGCCTCTCTCTTCCCCCCCGTGTCCCAGTATCATAGTGCCATCTCCCCCCCCCCCAAAAAAAAAGTGCAAAAAAAAGCTCTCTCCTTCCCACCCCCATGTGCCAGTATCATAGTGCTAAACCCCCCCATGTGCCAGTGTCAAGTGCCTCTCCCCCCCATGTCCCAGTATCTTAGTGCCAAACCCACCCATGTGCCAGTATCAAGTGCCAACCCCTCCATGTGCCAGTATCAAGTGTCTCTCTCCTCCCCCCCATATCCCAGTATCATAGCGCCATCCCCCCCCAAAAGTGCCAGTATCAAGTGCCTCTCTCCTCCCCCATGTGCCAGTATCATAGTGCCATGCCATCTCCCCCCCCAAAAAAGTGCCAGTATCAAGTGCCTCTCTCCTCCCCCCCAAAAAGGTCCAGTGTCAAGTGCCTCTCTCCTCCCCCCCATATGCCAGTATCATAGTGCCATGCCATCCCCCCCCCCAAAAGTTCCAGTGTCAAGTGCCTCTCTCCTCCCCCCATGTGCCAGTATCAAGTGCCTCTCTCCTTCTCCCATGTGCCAGTATCATAGTGCCATCTCTACCCCCCAATGTGCCAGTATCAAGTGCCTCTCTCCTTCCCACCCCCCATGTGCCAGTATCACAGTGCCAAACCACCCCATGTGCCAGTATCAAGTGCCTCTCTCTTCCCCCCCCATGTCCCAGTATCATAGTGCCATCTCCCGCCCCCCCATGTGCCAGTATCAGGTGCCAATCCCCCTCCCCCCCATGTGCCAGTATCAGGTGCCATCCCCCCTCCCCCCATGTGCCAGTATCAAGTGCCTCCTGCTCCCCCCATGGCAGTAACAGTCGGGTATTAAAAACAAAACAAAAACACTTATACTTACCTCCATGTCAGCGATGCAGCCTCTTCCTGTGTCCCGCCCTGTATGTCCATATATGGAGTCAGTGCTTGTGTATTCTAATTTAGCCTGTATTTCAGAAAAGTTTCTGCTGGGATTCAAACCCACGACCTTCTGTATCAGAGGCAAAGCACCTAACCACACAGACATAGGGGCTGCCTTGCTACTGACTGAAAAAATATGAGACTTCTACTGTTATAGCTGGCTGAGTGTACATCTATACATATGACAGCTGCCCTAACACACCCAGCTCTGCTATATCTATCACACATGACAGCTGCACCAGCACACAGCTCTAATATATCTCTATATATGACAGCTGCCCCAGCACACCCAGCTCTGCTACATCTATATATCTCTAAGTATTGCTATACAGTAGATAGATATATAGAGATATAGCAGAGCTGAGTGTTCTGGTGCAGCTGTCATGTGTATTAGATGTAGCATAGCTGGGTGTGCTGGGGAAGCTATCATATATAGAGATATAGCAGAGCTGAGTGTGCTGGGACAGCTGTCATAGTGCCACCCCCCCCCCCCCCCCCAAAAAAAGTGCCAGTATCAAGTGCCTCTCTCCCCCCCCCAAAAAAAAAAGTGCTATATCTCTACTATATCTCTATATATGACAGCTGCCCCAGCTGCCCAAACACACCCAGCTCTGCTACATCTATACACATGACAGCTTCCCCAGCACACCCAGCTCAGCTGTAATGTGTATAGATGTAGCAGAGCTGGGTGTGTTTGGGCAGCTGTCATGTGTATAGATGTAGTGGTGCTGGGTTTTCTGGGGCAGCTGTCATATATAGAGATATAGTAGAGCTGAGTGTGCTGGGACAGCTGTCATGTGTATAGATGTACACTTAGCTAGCTATAACAGTAGAAGTCTCATATTTCAGTCATTGGCAAGGCAGCTCTTACGGGTTTGTGGGTAAGTGCCTCGCCTCTGATACAGAAGGTCGTGGGTTCGAATCCCAGCAGAAACTTTTCTGAAATAAAGGCTAAATTAGAATACACAAGCACTGACTCCATATATGGACATACAGGGCGGGACACAGGAAGAGGCTGCATCGCATCGCTGACAGAAGGTCATGGGTTCGAATCCCAGACACATCTTTCCCTCTCCTGAGGAATACAAATGACTCGAAAATGCCGGCCCTGCTGGTGTCACCCCATCAATGGTGTCACCCGGTGCGGTCCGCACCCCCGTTGCAACGCCACTGCTGCCACCCCAAATTGAAGATCTACTGGGCAGCCAAACTGGATTCGTGGCTGCAACTAGCAGAGTTTGCACTGGAAAATCTGTCCTGCCTGGCCAGTAGTGTGGCATCAGAGCGGTTGTTTAGTGTGATAGGGGCCATAGTTACCCCAAGAAGTACTCGCCTGTCCGCCCAAAATGTGGAGAGACTGACCTTTGTCAAGATGAATCAGGCGTGGATCAGCCAGGATTTTCACCAACCAATCATCCATGGTGCCACACCAACACTTTGACAAAAGAGACCGGTTTCTTATGGCTACCTGCCTCATCTACTATTCTGATGCCGCCACCTGCCAAGTGCTCCTTCTTTCACACACCATCTTCAGCTGGTTCTGCCACCCATCTCCCCACTATGTCACCCTGCCACTCTGTGGTATCCTGATGCTGCTGCCACCTCCACACCATGTCACCTTGCCTCTCTGTGGTCTCCTCATGCTGTTGCCACCTCCACATTATGTCACCTTGCCACTCTGTGGTCTCCTGATGATGCTGCTGCCACCTCCACACTATGTCACCTTGCCACTCTGTGGTCTCCTCATGCTGCTACCACCTCCACACTATGTCACCTTGCCACTCTGTGACCTTCTGATTCTGCTGCCACCTCCACACTGTTATTGTGCCACTCTGTGGTCTCCTGATGCTGCCTCCACTTCCACACTCTGTCACCTTGCCACTCTGTGGCCTCTTGATGCTGCTGCCACCTCCACACTATGTCACCTTGCCACTCTGTGGCCTCCTGATTCTGCTGCCACCTCCCCACTGTCATTGTGTCACTCTGTGGTCTCCTGATGCTGCTGCCACCTCCACACTATGTCACCTTGCCACTCTGTGGTCTCCTCATGCTGCTGCCACCTCCACACTATGTTATTTTGCCACTCTTTGGCCTCCTGATGCGGCTGCCACC